>NC_056625.2:45133317-45433317 GCF_002870075.4 Lactuca sativa
TTGTGATTCGTTTGAAAACCCTGGCTATCACCAGTATGTAAAATGTGTTTTGTTTGTCTGGGAAAATCCCTTATTTTCCATGGTTTGCGTGTGTTTGTTGCTTTAATGGTTTTGAAATCCTGAGGCATAAGTATTGCACTTATGTTATTAAAGCAATTGTTTATGAGAGGTATATTATTACGTAATAGAATCATACGATTGGTGAGTTTTATGACCATACTTAAACTTGATACGATAGGAAATGGACATCGATATCCTTTATGACATTTGTCCCCATAGACCTGTCAGTTCGACTGTAGCTAGCAGCAAGGTGCGGGATAGTCAGTCCCATATAGATCTATACACAAAAGCCATGCTTTCCCTCCAGGAAATTCTGATTCATAAGGGTAGTCCTCCACTTAGGTTATATTGTAAGCGCCCAAGGACGTGTCTCCCAATTAAGTTGACGACTTTACGAGTAATAATATATAAGTGTTCTGTCTTTTCGTATGAAAACCCGATGTATGTTTTGTAGAATAAAAATAATTATTTACTGTTGTACTCTCGTAGTAATGTTATAAACTAAATTTGTCATAGTTTATGTATTCAATCGTGTATGTAGTCCGTATCTATGAAATCGGTCATGAATTTCCCCAAACTATACATATTATATTTTGACTGTTATGTTTGTGAAATTGTTCTGAAAACTTATGCAATTAAGTTTAGTAAACGTCCCTTATGCTCCGCATAATACAAAGGGATAAAGAATCTAAATGCTTTAAGAGACTATTGATGTGTATAATTTTCATAAGTTTGACTTGTTGAAAACCTTTGTGTTTGGCTTGTATCCCCCCCCCCCCTTGAAAACGTTTAAAAATCATAAAAGCATAGGGGTATGAACTCACTGTTTGATGTGGAATTTGAATGTAAGTCGATAGGAATGATGAGTGTCAATTGAAGCCTCGAACACGATCAGGTCCTATTTAACATATAGTAGCACATATATGTATTAGATCAGGGTATTTCCAGACTAAACATGACAGGAAACCACCCTAAAGACTTGGAAACACTTGAACTAAGTGTAGAAACCATATGTGGTCAAATGAGGAAGGTATATGACCACCCTAAGGGTGTGTACGACCATGGGTGTACGGCCCATGAGTGTACAGTCGTACACTCATGAAGGGATGTGTTTTTGAGGTGCTTCCAAGGTCCTTACTAGCATCCAAGAAGTGTTCTAGGTCCCATGCTTAGTGGTATTGCAAGTTTAAGGCCAAAAATAATCATCAAAGTGGGTGTATGGCCCTAAGGGTGTGTGTGCGGCCGTACAAAGGGGTGTGTGGCCGTACAGAGGGTGTGCGACTGTACACTCTTCATTTTCATGCCCAAAATGTCGATTTTTAGGTGCATCAATGCTAAGGTCATGTCCAACTTGAAGATAGGGGCCAAACTCACACTTTGGAGAGCCTTTAAGGTGTGTACGGCCACACTTATGAAGGTGTGCGGCCGTACACCTTCACAGGATGAAGAACAAGTGTTGAAACATGAAAATCAAGAGGTTCTTCAAGTATAACGAGCTAGGGGATGAATCACTTACGTTTTTGAAGCCTTTGGATTGTTCTTGGTTGAAGATTCTAGAGAGAGAAAGTAGTAGTGTGCAGCAAAAAGAAGAAACGAGTGAAAGAAAGGGGGTCTCCTCATATATATAGAGGCGGATGACCCACCACCCCGAGTGTGCGGTCATAGGGTGGGTGTGCGGCCGCACACCCATGTGTACGGCCGTACACTCCTCCTAAGAGGGTGTATGGCCTGAATGTTGTGCTATGACTTGGAATAACCCGACCTAGAACCCAAACTTTGATTGTATTAGGCTTAGAATGTTTTAACAAAGCCTTAAACGGAGTTAAAAGATGATAGGATCAAGTTTACCATTGATAGAACTAACCAATTGTACAAGATAGAAGTTTCGGGTTGTCACATCATCCCCCCATTAGAGGGAATTTCATCCCAAAATTCAAGAATAGAGATACCAATCATGGACTTGGAAAAAGATGGGGGTACTTCTGTTTCATTGAATCCTCACGCTCCCAAGTGAATTCAGGTCCCCGCTTGGCATTCCAGCGAACCTTCACTATCGGGATGCGATTTTGTTTTGTTTGACCTCCCGATCCATGATTTTGACTGGTTCTTCCACGGAGTGGAGGTTCTCATTGATTTCAATATCATCGAGAGGGATCATAAGGGTCTCGTCGGATAAACACTTCTTAAGATTCGAGACGTGGAAGACGGGATGGATGTTGCTAAGCTCTTGAGGTAAACGAAGTTTGTATGCTACGAGACCGATCCTAGCAAGGATCTCGAATGGTCCTATATATCTCGGGTTCAGCTTTCCATGCTTTCCAAAGCATATCATGCCTTTCCAGGGTGAGACATTCAGCAGAACACGGTCTCCAACCTGAAACTCCAAGGGTTTTCGTCGTTTATCGGCGTAGCTCTTTTATCTGTCTTGTGAGGCTTTCAGTCATTCTCGGATTTGTACATCTTTTCGGTGGTTTCATGGATGATTTTTGGGTCGGTGAGAGTGCTATCAGGGACTTTCCCCTTGGCTAGCTGCGTGTCACCCACCTCAGCCCAACACAGAGGAGATCTGCACTTACGGCCACAAAGAGCTTTGAACGGCGCAGCCTTGATACTGGTATGATAACTATTGTTGTAGGAGAACTCAACCAAGGGTAAATGGGCATCCCATGACTTACCGAAGTCGATGACACATGCTCTCAACATGTCTTCCAAGGTTTGGATGGTTCTCTCACTCTACCCATCTGTCTGAGGATGGTAAGTTGTGCTCATATCCAGATTAGTTCCAAGAGCTTTCTACAGTGACTGCCAAAATCTCGAGGTGAATCTGCTATCTCAATCGGAGATAATGGACACAGGCACACCGTGCAGTCGAACTATTTCCTGGATGTAGATTCGTGTGAGCTTTTCCATCTTGAAAGTTTCTTTGATTGGTAGGAAGTGAGCGGATTTTGTCAATCGGTCTACTATTACCCAAATGGTATCATACCCACTCGGAGATGTGGGTAATCTAGTGATAAAATCCATAGTAATCCTTTCCCACTTCCACTCACGTATCTTCGGCTGCTGAAGCAAACCTGAGGGCTTCTGATATTCGACCTTCACCTTGGCGCAAGTCAGACACTTGCCCACGAAGGTAGCGATCTCCGCTTTTATGTTTGGCCACCAATATAGTTTCTTGAGATCAAGGTACATCTTGTCCGAACCTGGGTGAACGGAGTATCTGGTCTTGTGAGCTTCGTTCATGACAACCTCTCTTTAACCATCGAACTTTGGGGTCCAGATTTGGTTCATGAAATAATAGACTCCGTCTCCCTTGATCTTTAAGTTCTTATCCATTCCTCTCAAGGTTTCATCCGCCAAGTTCTCTGTTTTTAGGGCTTCCAGCTAAGCCTCTCTGGTTTGTGCGGATAAGTGGGAATGGATGGTCATGGTTAGTGCTTTCACACTACTACATGAGTACTCTTTCCGGCTGAGGGCATCCACTACCACATTGGCCTTGCCGGGATCGTAGCGTATTTCGCACTCGTAATCACAGAGTAGCTCTACCCATCTCCGTTGTCTCATGTTCAACTCTTTCTGATCGAAGATATGTTGTAGGCTCTTGTGATTGGTAAAGACGGTGCACTTGGTTCCGTAGAGGTAATGTCTCCATATTTTCAATGTGAAGACCACTGCTCCTAATTCTAGATTGTGAGTTGTATAATTGACTTTGTGTGCCTTCAACTGTCTTGAGGCATAAGCAATAACCTTTCCCCGTTGCATGAGCACACAGCCTAGGACCTGATTGGATGCATCACAGTAGACAACGAAGTCCTTCGTCCCTTCGGGCAGAGACAGGATGGGTGCGCTGTATAGGGCCTGCTTCAATGTTTGGAACACAATGTCTTGCTTTTCACTCCAGCAAAAGGGTACACCCTTATGAGTCAGAGTGGTTAAGGGTTTGGCAATTCTGGAGAAATTTTGGATAAACATGCGATAATAGCCAGCAAGGCCCAAGAATTGACGGATTTATGTGGGCGTCTTCGGTGCTGACCAATTCTCTATCACTTTAATCTTGAAAGGGTCCATGTGTATACCTTCCTCTCTTACCACATGACCAAGGAAGGTTACCTTACGAATCCAGAATTCACACTTGAAGAATTTCACGTATAACTTCTCCGTCCTTAGCATTTCCAACACAAATCTCAAGTGTTGTATGTGATCTTCCTCACTTCTGGAATAGAAAAGTATATCGTCGATGAACACGATTATGAACTTGTCCAGGAAAGATCGGCACACCCGATTTATCAGGTCCATGAATACCGCCGATGCGTTGGTTAGACCGAAGGGCATTACTACGAACTCGTAGTGACCATATCGAGTCTAAAATGTTGTCTTATGAACATCACTCTCGTGGACTCGCAACTGATGGTACCTTGATCTTAAGTCGATCTTTGAGAAGTAACTGGCTCCTTGAAGTTGGTCGAAGAGGTTATCGATTCGAGGAAGGGGATAACAATTTTTGACGGTGAGCTTGTTTAATTCGCGGTAATCAATACACATTCGAAAAGATCCATCCTTCTTTTTCACAAATAAAATTGGGGCTCCCCAGGGTGACGAAGTCGGTCTGATGAAGCCTTTGTTAAGGAGCTCATTGAGCTAGTTGGATAACTCTTGCATTTCTACTGGCGCTAAGCGGTATGGAGATTTAGCTATGGGGGTAGTCGGGGATTAAGTCGATTCAGAACTCAACTTGGCGCTCGGGAGGAATTCCCAGAAGCTCTTCGGGAAAGACATCAGGAAAATTGCAGACTTCGGGGATGCTCTCGAGGTCCTTAACTTCCTGTTTCTCGTTAACCACATGGGCTAGGAATGCATGGCACTCCTTTCGCAGAAATTTTTAGGCATTGATGCACAAAATGATACGGAGGTTTGAGCTGAGTTTATCACTATAGATCATGAGGGTTTCGCCAGAGAGAAGATTGAGACATATCGCTTTTTTGTAACAAAGGATATCAGCATGATTGGGGATCAACCAATCCATGACGATGATGATATCGAAACTCTTTATGGAAACAGACATGAGATCGATTGGAAAGGAATGATCATTTAGGGTAAGGGTACAACCAATGAATATATTGTTAGTGCTCTCTTTCTCACCGTTAGCCATCTCAACGGTAAATGTTTCGGTTAAAGGTTGAGGTTTATGTTTGAGAAGATGTTTGAATGCATGACTAACAAAACTTCTCTCCACACCAGAATCAAAAAGGATGCATGCATAAGAGTTGTCGAGGGGGAACGTACCCAAAACGATGGTGGGTTCTGCAACTGCTTCCTCCTGACCCATTACTAGAACCCTCCCAGTGTTGCCAGCCGTTGTTGCCTTGGGGCAATTTCTCTTGTAATGCCCGACTTCTCCGCAGCCATAACAGGCTTGACCAATGTCAGCTCCAAGGGCCTGGTTAGTGGGTTGGACTTATGTCCTGAACCCTCGGGATGTGTGACCCTTCTTGCCACAGTTGTTGCAGAGCATTTCATGGCATGGGCCAGGTTTGTGATGGTAATTGCACTTGTCGCACCGAGGAAGGGTACCAGCATATCCACTGGTAGGTGATTGAGTGGCAGGAGCAGCGGCAGGAGTAGTAGCAGCGTGAACTGCCACCATTTGCTGTTTCTTGGAGGGCTCCTGCGAAGACTGACCCTTATGCTGCTTCCAGAACTTTCTTTTCCCACCACTCACTTTGGTTGGTTCGGGAGCGGCGGTTGCTGCATCGAGATCAACTCCGTGATCTATGAGAGTCTATGCTAGCCACTTGGCGCTATCAAAAGTGGTTGGCTTAGCAGCAAAGACATTCCTTTGAGTTGGGGGCGTCAATCCCCATATGTACCTCTCTATTTTCTTGCTTTCCGGGGTGACACTTCCCGGATAGAGGAGAGCCAGATCACATAATCTAGTTGTATAGGAGGCAATGTCGGAACCCTTCATCTTCAAGTTCCATAGCTCGCGCTCCAGTTTCTGTATCTCGCTCCTTGGGCAGTACTCAGCAAGCATGATCTCTTTCAAGCTCTCACAACCCATATCATTTGCTACAGGCAGATTAGGAATGATCATTAAAGTGGGTGTACGACCCTATGGGTGTGTGTGCGGCCGTACAGAGGGGTGTGCGGCCGTACAGAGGGGTGTGCGGCCGTACACTCTTCATTTTCATGCCCAAAATGTCGATTTTTAGGTGCATCAAGGCTAAGGTCATGTCCAACTTGAAGATAAGGGCCAAACTCACACTTTGGAGAGCCTTTAAGGTGTGTACGGCCACACTTATGAAGGTGTGCGGCCGTACACCTTCAAAGGATGAAGAACAAGTGTTGAAACATGAAAATCAAGAGGTTCTTCAAGTATAACGAGCTAGGGGATGAATCACTTATGTTTTTGAAGCCTTTTGAGTGTTTTTGGTTGAAGATTCAAGAGAGAGAAAGTAGTAGTGTGCAGCCAAAAGAAGAAAAGAGTGAAAGAAAGGGGGTCTCCGCATATATATAGAGGTAGGTGACCCACCACCCCGAGTGTGCGGTCATGGAGTGGGTGTGCGGCCGCACACTCATGTATACGGTCGTACACTCCTCCCAAGAGGGTGTATGGCCCGAATGTTGTGCTATGACTTGGAATAACCCGACCTAGAACCCAAATTTTGATTGTATTAGGCTTAGAACGCTTTAACAAACCCTTAAACGGAGTTAAAAGATGATAGAATCGATTTTAACATTGATAGAATTGACCACTTGTACAAGATAGAAGTTTCGGGTTGTCACAAATGTTGATACTCTCTTTTTCAAAATACTTGTATTCTCAGGGAACAGGTAGACAGGTACATTCCCAAGCTTTTGAGAAGACGGAGCAGTATAGAGTTGCGTCTTTTGGTTTTTGCTATATCTATTTTGGTGTCAATATTCAATGATTGAACACACATGTAAAACTATTATTTCTTTAATGCATTGGTTGTTGTACTTTGATTACTATGATGCATGTGTTATGATACTTAAACATGAAGTCATCCACCCCCGGACGTTTCCGCCATTTAGGTTTGGGGGTGTGAAAAAAGATGTTGGTTTGAGTACATTGATAGAGTTAATGAGTATTATTATAGGTTAAACCATGTAAATGGTTTAAGAATTGATGATTTCGGAATTTGATCAAACAGGAAATCAAGGAAGGACCTTTGGCAAGAGGAGAAATTATTGGAGTATCATCCTCATAAACCCTAGTTGAGGTGAGTTATTTCTCTCACTTTTCCTTATAATTATTATATGTTTAAATTTATATATACGAGAATTCGAGGCACTAAGTGAATGCCATCAAATGATGAGTTAATAATAGAGAATTAATATAAATAGATATTATATATTTGAGCATGTATGTATATGATTGGCATATATGTAAGAGATATACATATAAACATGTAGCAGAGCATGTGGTGAGCATACTTCCTTCAAGATTTATGATGATATATGAGTATTTTTTTTCTTTGGGATTGATGACGAGATATGAGTATTTTTCTTTCGGGGTTGATGATGAGATATGAGTATCTTTCATTCGGGATAGATGACGAGATATGAGTATCTTTCCTTCAAGATTGATGATAATATATGAGTATTTTTCCTTCAGTATTGATGATGAGATATGAGTATATTTCCTTTGGGGTTGATGATGAGATATGAGTATCTTTCCTTTGGGATTGATGATGAGATATGAGTATCTTCCCTTCGAGATAGATTATGAGATATGAGTATGCTTCCTTCGGGAACAATATTGAAATATGAATATACTCCCTTCGGAGATAAAATTGAGAAATGAGTATAATATCAAAGTTATTAGTGAAATCTTTAATTATATAAATAAATTTGGCTTTTATGTAAGGATATGTATTAAAGATATATAAAAATGTCAAAATAAATGATTACACCAATGAGAGTATTTTGGTCAATTTGTGTAATGGTCAAATCGATGAAAGTTTTTGATATTGATAAAAGATTAATGTAATCTTATAGTATAAATAAGTTTTTAATGGGAAGGACTTAATGCAGTGAGAGTGGGATAAGATGAGTGAGGGTAAATCAGAAAATTAAGGAGGTTGTTGAATTTGCAGTATTCACGACGTGAGACAGATGAGTTACGACATGAGAAAATATAATACCATTTTCTTCTGTAATAAAAACTTTTAGCAACGAATCAGAAATGACATACAACATAGAATACAAGATTAAATAAAGATGAAATATATAGAGTATGTGAGAGGGAGTATGAGATGAAATATATACATATATATGAAGCAAATAAGTTCAAGAAAGGATATATAGAGTGAGTGAGACATAACAGAAATAGGATATAATAAAGTACATTATTCTAAGTACATGTGAAATTAAATAGAGTATGAGAGATAGAATAGAGAGGAGATAAAGTCAAAGACAAAATCAAGATATGTGTAGAATATGTGATGAGTTGGACGAGTAACTATGACGAGAAATAATAATTATGAGAGAGAAAGTAATAAAAGATATGAGAATAACTCACCAGACCTAGGGTCTGATGTAGTAGGGATTTCTGTGTTTTTGCAGGTAAAAGTAATAGCAGTCGTGATACTAGAAGAGAAGACAGGAGCACAAAATCAAGAATTAGATTGTAGGACGTTATGTTGTATTCTTCATTTTATATAAATAGTTAAAATTTATATTGTTATTTGATTTAACCTGGGATATAAAAGTTTTATATTTTGAGCATATTTTCCGCATTAATAAATAAAATATTGATAATTCTTATAGATTAGATGTTTTAGATCGAGGGTGTCACATAATAACCCTTTACTTTCATTTAGATTAAATGAATTCCTAATACTATGTATCGATTTCATGATTAATGGATCTATGAATTTAGTTTTTGCTATAAATTTTGTTTGATAAATCTTAACCTATCAAGTTAAAGTTTTTATGTTTATTGCATTGCCTCAAGTTTTGTGTAGTTAAACTGCAGTTTATTGCATGAACTTGATTTACCTAGTTGTTTATAACCATTAAATTGTTAGAGGTAGAGATGATCATCTCCTAGTATAGGTAATAAGTTAGTTGCTTAATTGCGTTAGAGAGCAATATTTGACCATTATATTTGCTTGATTACTTGACTTGACCATATAATATTATTATATAGATATTATCATTTAGAGTCCAAATTACTTTTAAAATCAATTTAGTATCCTTAACTTGCATGATCATTGGGGTTAAAATTCATGAATTGACTTATACCGATTAGTCTGCCATGATGACTAATAATTTTTTATTTGGTAACTAACTGAATTAATCCATTGTCTTGAAATTAACCATAGGAAAAGGAGGGATTCGAAGCTAAACGGAAGTATCTTTTATACTTGGATAAAAATCATTTTTTTCTAGTTGTTTACTTTTGTTTCCGAGTGATTAATTAAGCGTTTTAATTTAAGTCTTTCTGAACTAGTAAAATCAAATAAAAACCTCTTTAAAGTTTGTTTCCTAGGTTAATTATTAATGATTTCGTTCCCTACATTCGACTCCTACTTACTTTACAATACTATTACACGACTAGGTACACTGCCTATTGTGTTTTAATTGAGTTAAATAATTAGGATATAAATCTAAAGCTTTTAAAGTGATTATATAAAACATATCACGACCCCTTCGAATACGAATACTACTGATCCACTAAGAAACGAGTAATCCATCTATAATAACTCAAATGGTAACAATATTCCTGAAACGTAGGGGTGCAAACGAGCCGAGCTGAGCCCGAGCCTGGCCAGGCTCGGCTCGGGGTTGTTTAAGTTATATAAGGCTCGAGCTCGAGCTCGGCTCGATTCGAGCTTTCTTGTACCGAGCTCGGCTCGAGCTCGTAAAGAATTATACAAGCTCGGCTCGGGCTCGAGCTCGACTCGTTTTTTATCTGACGTGTCTAAATAAGCTTAAACTCGGCTCGAGCTCGTTAAGAAGCTCGTTTACTAATACCCTAAATCCATAATTCCCCTAATATGTTTTTATTTTAATATATTTAAATAATATTATATTATATTACAAAAAGGCTCGTTTAGGCTCGCGAGCCTAATCAAGCTTAATGACATAGGCTTGAGCTCGAGCTCGTTTAATAAACGAGCTTAATATTAAGCTCGAGCTCGGCTCGGGCTCGTTTAAAATCAATTTCGAGTCGAGCATTTAATGATCCGATTTCGAGTAGCTCGCGAGTAGCTTGGCTCGTTAGCACCCCTACTGAAACGTGCTCAAAAGGCTTCAAGTGCTCGCTTGACTTTTTGACAATTTAGTACTATTGTATACAAGTAAAGCATACAACCCACTGACTCACAATCTAACATTTTTTCGCCAGACACATAGTCTCACACTGTTCCGTCCGCACCTAAAGGCTCACGACCTCGCACTGATCTGACATACTAATAGTTAGGGGTGTCAATTTATGACACGATACGACAAAAATACACGACACGAAACGAAATTGGGATGAAATCAAAATTCGAATTCGTTTTCGTGTCGTGTTCGTGTCAAGTATAAAAAACACGCTGTCGTGTCGTGTCGTGTTTACAAATCCACACGAAATTGACACGATTGAGCATGTGTTTGTCGTGTTTTTCGTGTTTGTTGTTTTTATCGTGTTATATATGATTAAATATGAATTAAATAAAATAACAGTTATGTAATATTATCTTTGTCGTGTCGAGTCGTGTTGTCGTTTTTTAATTGGTTCATTTTCGTGTTAGTGAAAAAAAACACGACATCGTATCGTGTCGTGTTTGTGTTACAAAAAACATTGTCGTGTCGTGTCGTGTCAGACAAAAACACGACACGACGGCCCGATTTGACAAGCCTACTAATAGTCTCAGACATTTGTACTCTAACAATAGTCTCCCTAACAATGATCGGGTCTCATCCGCATAATACATACCAACACATGCTCACGATCCCATCATGACGTTATCCTCTTTTTGCGCCTGAGGACTCACATAACAACATCGTTCTTACCAACATCCCATTTCAGGTTAGTAGGCTTACATCAAAACATCGTTCTTGCCATCATCCCACTTACACAAAGATAGACTACACTAACAAGAACATAAATAGGGCCACAGAAAACATAGATAAACTTCATTAAATTTTTGGATAATACCTCAAAAATCCCAATCCAAAATCAAACAAAAACATTCAAGGGATCCTTAACAGAATCCTCGATCTGAGCCTATCCAACCACCACTAACGTTTGAGTCATACTTGATAACCTCGAATTCTTCTTGTAGCGCCAAAACGTAGTTCATCCAATACTTATCGTATTTGGACTTGCTTCAGCTTGATTGTTTTCCATGGAACCAATCCAATTTTTATTCACCATTAAAGAGGAGAAGGAAGTACGTTGTCTGTTAGAGAATAGTTATTTTTTGTAACAGTGGAATACTATGAGGATTTGGAGATTAGAAGCCGAACCCAAATAAATAAATAAATAAATCGACTCTGATGTGTACTGGGGAAGCTGTTGATCACACAAGCTTTTTTTTTTTAATTGTCATTCTAGCCTTCTAGGGATGAGTCAATTCCTCATTTAAAAAAAAAAAAAAAAAAAAAAAAAAAAAAAAAAAAACTTTTGAGTAATTCATATGGAGCAATTCATAAACCATGTTACAATAATTAAATAAGGGGTGTTTGAACGGCCTTTCTTTATCATCTTATTTATACATTTTTGGGTGAGCCATATCATTCAATTTCAACATTTTGTTTTGTAGAATTAATTAATAATTCAATAAAAGCTTCGTAACATTAATTAATAATTCAATATCATTATATATATATTTTAAACTTATGTTGATATCTATAAACGAAATTAAGGTGAAAATGGTTTTCGGTCCGGTCCGAGTTGAAATCCATATTCCAGGTCGGTCCGGTCCAAACTCAAAACCCGGTTAGTGGGTAAAAATAAAACCCAAAACTGGCCTACTAATATGAACATCCGGTCCGGTCCGGGTCCAGTCTCGTTCTTTTCGGTTTGGTCCGGTCCAACTGGTCGTATGCTCATCCCTAGAAATGTTCGCCCTCAAGATTTGGCGTCACTATCGTTATGGGGTCCGGTGTACCATATACACGGATCACAAGAGCCTGAAGTACTTGATGGATCAGCCCAACTTGAATATGCGACAGAGGAGATGGCTGGATATGGTAAAGGATTATGATTGCGAGATCCTGTACCACCCGGGAAAAGCCAACGTGGTGGTCGATGCCTTGAGTCGTAGGGCGGAGAGTGTTCCGATGCGTGACATTTGTATGAGGTTGACAGTGATGACTCCGGTGTTGGACACCATTCGAGGAGCTCGGGAATCGGAAGATCAAGGTTTTGAGGAACAAGGAAGTGCCTCTGGTTTTGGTTCAGTGGCATCGGAAGGGGTCTGAGATGACTTGGGAGTCAGAGTCGGAGATGTGAGGGCAACATCCAGGGTTGTTCGAGGAATGAGACTTCGGGGGCGAAGTCTGGTTCGAGTGGGGGAGAATTGTAACACCCCGAGATTCAGGTATACTTCTTTCATCCTTGTTCTTTGTGATTGGTCATGTTTAGTCCTTGAGTGAATTTTTATTTAGCAAGTGAGTACGTTGGGCGTACCATAGGGGTACGCTGCGCATACTCAAGCGCTTAAAATGGACGCGTTGTTGCCAAGGTACGTTGGGCGTACCCGGCCCAGGTGCAAAACCCTAATTCCGTTTTGTGCACTATTTAAAGGGTGCTAAGGCTCATTTCTCAGCCTCCATATCTGTGAGTGAAACCCTAAAAGAGAGCCCCCATCGTCCTTAGTATATGAGAGTGTTGATTTGAGCTTTTTGTGCCTTGGTGACTTAATGAAGAAGAAGGAAAGGAGTTCTTGGAAGCTAAAGCTTGAGGTACCATTTTGGATCTGAGATCTACAGAGCAAGGGACTACACTTAGAGGTATAAAGTTCAAAACTTTCCTCTTCTTTTGATTGTTGTTGCATGTGCTTTCGCTATGGCTAAAAACCCCAAAGGTGGAGACTTTATGAGTGTAAAGTGCTCCATGGTCCGAGATCTGTCCCCATTCAGTGCTATTAGTGATTTAGAGCCATAAAGCTTCCATCTTTAGTGATTAGTTTGAGGTCATGCTTGAGTATAAGCCTTCTAGAGTTAAAGGATGAAACATTGAGAGAGTTGGTGACTTATCCAGCCATGCAAAGGCATAAAGTCATCAACTTTATGGATTAAGAGGCTTAGATGTGGTCAGATCTAAAAATTCGACATGAGTCTTAACTGTTTAAGACCTAAAGAGTTAAGGTGCTGAAGCTGGGAGTACGCTGGGCGTAATCCCAGTACGCGCCGCGTACTGGGTGGCGTTCCCCGATCCTGAAAGGCAGCCGAGTACGCCCAGCGTACACATCTGGTACGCGCAGCGTAACCCGGAAAGTTGACTTTTAGGGTATGGTCTATTGTGGGGCTTTTGAGTTATGAGAGGGGTAAAATGGTCTTTTACCCTTCTGAGAGTGTCATAAGAGGACATAGTCTAGCCTTTGAGAGTTGTAATAATTAGGGTATTTATTTTGATTAGGCGGAGGTTAGACCAGCGTTACCGAGTCAGAGATTACCGAGATACCCGAGGTGAGTCTTCTCACTATACTTTACCTAGTGTGGTAACAGAGTTATGTGATAGAGTATTTTAGAGTTATATGCCAGTGTAATTGCATGTTATTTATGTGCTATGATTTATTGTGATATGTGTTATGTATGATTCAGAGTTACAGAGTTAGGACCTTCGGGTCCACAGAGTTAGGACTTTCGGATCCACAGAGTTAGGGCCAGAGGGCCCATAGTGAGTTAGGGCTGGAGGGCCCCACTAAGACACATAGACCTGAGGGTCAACAGAGTTACAGCCTCGAGTGGCTATTATGTGTTAGAGTGGTATTTTGGGGAACTCACTAAGCATTTATGCTTACAGTGTTATGTGTTATGTGTTTCAGGTACCAGCGATGATCGCGGGAAGGCTCCGGCATGATTCGTACACACACACACACACACACACACCGGAGTTTATGTATTTTGATCTTGGGTTTTGTACTGATACAATGTTGACACACTGTTTTAATTATGATTGCAAATGATATTTTATGGTTTCCAAAAGTGAAAAATTGTTCAAATTTTTACGGTGTTACAAGTTGGTATCAGAGCCTTGGTTTGAGGGATTCGGATGCATCTTCGGGCATATCTGAACTCAAACTGGGGATTTGAGAAAACTTTAGTAATAAAAATAATATTTTTGAAAAAGAGTAAAAAGAGTCTTGAGACAAACAGAGCAGAGCCGTGTGTACGATCAGCCAGCGCCCGAACGGTGATTTCCCAGAATACCCTCATAATAAGTAATTATCAGATATGTTATGTATGCTATATGATGAGTTACGATATGCATGCTAGAGTAGACTAGGTATTCTTATTAGGACTAGAGTGGCCTGATATATGATGCCTTAGTCTAGGGGTTTTGCTGCTAGAGATGCTTAAGAGTGATTTAGATAGCAGCGAGGTGCTTATGAGAGATTTGCTAGTGAGTAGCACATGATAGAGAGTAGAGTACTTGGGATTTGGGGCTCAAGGAGGAGGACTTGGGATGAATGCCAATGCGGTATGGACGGTAGTATTGGGCCCGTACTACTGAAGATATCGGGTTGGTGCGCAGTCCAAGTAAGAATCCTTAGGGCACTAAGGAACAAGTGGGGTGGGGTAATCGAGTGTGAGTATACTCGAGTGAGTCCCTGATATTTATTCTTGTGTTGTATTTCAGAGAGAAGGAGATCATGGTTGGGACGCGCCACACACCAGGGACCAGCAGTTCGAGTGATGAGGAGATCCGTAGGATCATCCAGGAGGAGGTGGCTGCGGCCATCAAGGCAGAGATACCAGAGATGTTCGGGTCTATCAAGACCACTCTGATGGAGACATTTGATGAGAGATATGTTGCTCTTTCTGAGGCTACTGTTGTTGCGGCCACTGCAGCTATAGCTGCGACTAGGCCGCAGGGTGGTGATACGTTGCTGTTCCGAGAGTTCAGCAACACAAAACCACCAGAGTTTGACGGGACCCAGGACCCGATCGCGGCGATGAGATGGATTTCAGACATAGAGGGGTGTTTCTTTACTTGCTCATCTCCAGAGCATTTGAGAGTCCGGTTCGTGCTGAACCAGCTTCGCTTGGGAGCGAATGACTGGTGGAAGTTTGTGACTGTGCATTTTACGTCTGCTGAGCTTGCTGCGGTGACCTGGGAGAGGTTCACCGCTATGTTCCGAGATGAGTACATTCCCCAGGTGGAGACGGAGCATTTGGCCCAGGAGTTTCTGACCCTCAAGCAGGGTACTGAGTCTGTTACGGTGATCACGAGGATGTTCCATGAGCGGGCGATGTTCTGCCCAGAGCACGTGTCCTCCGAGCAGGCACGTATGAGCCGATATTTGAGCATTTTGAGGAGGGATATACGTTAGTTCGTGGCAAACTCGACGTACTGGACATTTGCCGAGCTTCAGGCAAATGCCCGGAAGAGGGAGATAGAGCTGGAGACCCAAGCCAGGGAGGAGGCTGAGTCTCAGGGAAAGGATCGGCGGCCGGCTCAGTCTCAGCCAACAGCCAAGCGGGCCAAACCCGCTGATTCGAGATCTGGGAACCAGAAGGGCCACACTTGTGGCAAGTGCGGCAAGAGCCACGATGGGATATGCAGAGCAGGGTCTTGCTACAAGTGTGGCAAGGAGGGGCACATGGACAAGGATTGCCCCAAGGGTTTTTCAGTCTGTTTTCATTGCAACCAGACTGGACACCGGAAGGCAGAGTGTCAACAGTTGCGGGGGTCAACACAGGGAGCATTTCCAGGATCAGCCCCTGCTGCGATGAGAGCTGCGAATGTTCAGTCTGCGAAGGTTGAGGCACCGAAGGCACGCAGGAGAGCCTTCCAGTTGACTGCGGAGGAGGTCTGCGCAGCACCCGATGTCGTGGCCGGTATGTACTCTTTCATGTATTCTTTTGTATTCTGTGATATTGTGCTTATATTATGTTATGCGTAGCTACCTTCCTTGTGAATTTTGTACCTGCTCTAGTGTTATTTGACTCGGGTGCGAGTCAATCTTTTGTATCGTTGGCCTTTAGCTGACACATCAGTATTAGTCGAGAGGTGTTGAGTCGACCTCTGAGAGTTTCCATAGCGGATGAGAGAGAGGTGTATGCCACCGAGGTGATTCGTGGTTATGTACTCGAGATTTTCGGGGTTGAGTTTCCGATAGATTTGGTCCCTATTGCGATGGGGGATGTCTGTGTCATCATGGGCATGGACTGGTTGAGCAGATTTGGAGCGATCATCGACTGCGAGCGACAGCTGGTGACCATGAGAGACCCTAGTGGGGGAGTTCTTACGGTGTACGGTGAGGGTACACGTTCCGGTTCAACGTTTTGCTCAGCTGCCAGGGCGAGGCAGAGTCTTCAGCAGGGATGTAAGGAATTCATAGCATATGTGATGGACGCGAGGGTTGAGACGGAGAGACCGAGGTTTGTGGGAGAGGTTCCGATAGTGTGTGAGTTCCCGGATGTATTTCCGGAGGAGTTGCCGGGCGTACCTCCTGTGAGGCAGGTGGAGTTCAGTATCGATTTGGTTCCGGGGGCCGCGCCTATCGCCAAGGAGCCCTATCGCCTTGCGCCTCCAGAGATGCAGGAGTTATACTCGCAGCTTCAGGAGCTGCTGGGAAAGGGGTTTATTCGGCCGAGTAGTTCGTCGTGGGGAGCTCCTATCCTTTTTGTCAAGAAAAAGGATGGTTCACACCGGATGTGCATTGATTACCGGGAGTTGAACAAATTGATGGTCAAGAACCGTTACCCGTTGCCGAGGATTGACGATTTGTTCGATCAGTTGCAGGGAGCATCTTGGTTTTCCAAGATCGACTTGAGGTCTGGATATCATCAGGTGAGGGTGCGAGACGAGGATATCCAGAAGACTGCGTTTAGGACTCGTTACGGGCATTACGAGTTCGTGGTGATGCCTTTCGGGCTCACTAACGCACCAGCGGTGTTCATGGATCTCATGAACAGGGTGTGTAGACCGATGTTGGATCGCTCGGTGATCATATTCATCGACGACATTTTGGTGTATTCGAGATCTAGAGAGCAGCATGAGGAGCATTTGAGGGAGATCCTAGGGGTCTTGAGATCGGAGAGGCTTTATGCCAAGTTCTCCAAGTGTGATTTCTGGTTACGAGAGGTCCAGTTCCTGGGACATCTCGTTAACCAGAAAGGGATATTGGTCGACCCGGCCAAAATTAAGGCGGTGATGAGTTGGGAGGTGCCAAGGTCACCCACGGAGATCAGGAGTTTTCTAGGACTAGCAGGCTATTATCGGAGATTCATCAGGGCTTTCTCCAAGATCGTCGTGCCACTCATTAAGTTAACCCGGAAGGGTGTAGTTTTTGCTTGGGGTCCAGAGCAGCCGGCCTCCTTCCAGACACTTCGCCAGAGATTATGCGAAGCCCCGGTGTTAGCCCTTCCGGAGGGAATGGAGGATTTTGTGGTATATTGCGACGCGTCGATATCAGGGTTGGGAGCAGTACTTATGCAGAGAGGCCATGTGATAGCGTATGCATCGAGGCAGCTGAAGCCTCATGAGGCGAGGTACCCTACCCATGATTTAGAGTTGGGGGCAGTAATGTTCGCCCTCAAGATTTGGCGTCACTATCGTTATGGGGTCCGGTGTACCATATACACGGATCACAAGAGCCTGAAGTACTTGATGGATCAGCCCAACCTGAATATGCGACAGAGGAGATGGCTGGATATGGTAAAGGATTATGATTGCGAGATCCTGTACCACCCGGGAAAAGCCAACGTGGTGGCCGATGCCTTGAGTCGTAGGGCGGAGAGTGTTCCGATGCGTGACGTTTGTATGAGGTTGACAGTGATGACTCCGGTGTTGGACACCATTCGAGGAGCTCAGGGATCGGAAGATCAAGGTTTTGAGGAACAAGGAAGTGCCTCTGGTTTTGGTTCAGTGGCAACATCGGAAGGGGTCCGAGATGACTTGGGAGTCAGAGTCGGAGATGTGAGGGCAACATCTAGGGTTGTTCGAGGAATGAGACTTCGGGGGCGAAGTCTGGTTCGAGTGGGGGAGAATTGTAACACCCCGAGATTCAGGTATACTTCTTTCATCCTTGTTCTTTGTGATTGGTCATGTTTAGTCCTTGAGTGAATTTTTATTTAGCAAGTGAGTACGTTGGGCGTACCATAGGGGTACGCTGCGCATACTCAAGCGCTTAAAATGGACGCGTTGTTGCCAAGGTACGTTGGGCGTACCAAGAGTTACGCCGGGCGTACCCGGCCCAGGTGCAAAACCCTAATTCCGTTTTGTGCACTATTTAAAGGGTGCTAAGGCTCATTTCTCAGCCTCCATATCTGTGAGTGAAACCCTAAAAGAGAGCCCCCATCGTCCTTAGTATGTGAGAGTGTTGATTTGAGCTTTTTGTGCCTTGGTGACTTAATGAAGAAGAAGGAAAGGAGTTCTTGGAAGCTAAAGCTTGAGGTACCATTTTGGATCTGAGATCTACAGAGCAAGGGACTACACTTAGAGGTATAAAGTTCAAAACTTTCCTCTTCTTTTGATTGTTGTTGCATGTGCTTTCGCTATGGATAAAAACCCCAAAGGTGGAGACTTTATGAGTGTAAAGTGCTCCATGGTCCGAGATCTGTCCCCATTCAGTGCTATTAGTGATTTAGAGCCATAAAGCTTCCATCTTTAGTGATTAGTTTGAGGTCATGCTTGAGTATAAGCCTTCTAGAGTTAAAGGATGAAACATTGAGAGAGTTGGTGACTTATCCAGCCATGCAAAGGCATAAAGTCATCAACTTTATGGATTAAGAGGCTTAGATGTGGTCAGATCTAAAAATTCGACATGAGTCTTAACTGTTTAAGACCTAAAGAGTTAAGGTGCTGAAGCTGGGAGTACGCTGGGCGTAATCCCAGTACGCGCCGCGTACTGGGTGGCGTTCCCCGATCCTGAAAGGCAGCCGAGTACGCCCAGCGTACACATCTGGTACGCGCAGCGTAACCCGGAAAGTTGACTTTTAGGGTATGGTCTATTGTGGGGCTTTTGAGTTATGAGAGGGGTAAAATGGTCTTTTACCCTTCTGAGAGTGTCATAAGAGGACATAGTCTAGCCTTTGAGAGTTGTAATAATTAGGGTATTTATTTTGATTAGGCGGAGGTTAGACCAGCGTTACCGAGTCAGAGATTACCGAGATACCCGAGGTGAGTCTTCTCACTATACTTTACCTAGTGTGGTAACAGAGTTATGTGATAGAGTATTTTAGAGTTATATGCCAGTGTAATTGCATGTTATTTATGTGCTATGATTTATTGTGATATGTGTTATGTATGATTCAGAGTTACAGAGTTAGGACCTTCGGGTCCACAGAGTTAGGACTTTCGGATCCACAGAGTTAGGGCCAGAGGGCCCATAGTGAGTTAGGGCTGGAGGGCCCCACTAAGACACATAGACCTGAGGGTCAACAGAGTTACAGCCTCGAGTGGCTATTATGTGTTAGAGTGGTATTTTGGGGAACTCACTAATCATTTATGCTTACAGTGTTATGTGTTATGTGTTTCAGGTACCAGCGATGATCGCGGGAAGGCTCCGGCATGATTCGTACACACACACACACACACACACCGGAGTTTATGTATTTTGATCTTGGGTTTTGTACTGATACAATGTTGACACACTGTTTTAATTATGATTGCAAATGATATTTTATGGTTTCCAAAAGTGAAAAATTGTTCAAATTTTTACGGTGTTACAAGAATCGTATGGTTGAGTTTTGTCGCCTTTTTGGTTTTGTCAATAACATTATCAGCACTAAATAAAGATCTGATATCCCTTGGATTCAAACAAGTGAACCCACACCAGCTGGGAATTCTATTCCAAACCTCAATTACAAAGATGCATCCCAATAATAAGTGCAAAAAGAATCTTCCCCTATATGACAAAAACAACATGTGGATTGTATTGATGTGATACCCTTTTTGATAAGATTTACTGTTGTGGGTATTTTATCTTGCCAAAGCTTACAACAAAAAGTGTTGATTTTAAGCGGGACCAAATTCAACCATGGAAAATGCATAGCTTTCGGATTTGAGAACATGCTAGATGCTAGATTTCGCAGGGACTCCACATCGAAATTGTTCGATTTTTCTCATTTCCACTCCCACAAGTCATCAGCTTCACTTAAACTAGTATTCGCAATAAAGAAAGCATCGCAGAAAATTGTTGCATTTCTACCGGCGTCCTTGGTTCTCGAATCCAATCCCATCTCTAAGTCACTCCGTTGTCCGGCAATAGGTACCTGTCACTAACAACACAAAATTTTGCATTTTCAAGTGCAAAAATGTTAGGAAATAACTCCTTGAACGGTTGGTTGCATCTCCACTTATCGAGCCAAAAATGACACTTGCTTCTACTTCTGATTCTTCTACCAAATAGAGCATGCAAGTCGATATTAAATGATTTAAAATCGACCTCAATTTTCGTGATTTCTTTCCAATTTCCAAAGTAGCTCGACCTTGCCATTTTTGAAGAGTATTTGTGAATGGAGCCACCGACATTGCACCATAAGGCATCCGAATCTGTTTTGAGACACCACCACCATTTGACAAGTAATGGTAAATTCATGATTCTTAGGCAAGATACATTGAGACCGCCTCTACTTTTTGGAGTTAAGACTTTGTTCCATGAAACCCAACATATTTTCCTACTATCTCCTTTTCCGATCCAAAGACATTGTCTTCGAATTTTTTCGAGATTTTCAATGACCATCAAAGGGGCTTTATATAGGGAAACATAGTAAAGAGGTAGACTACTTAGGACAGAATTAAGCAAAGTGAGCCTCCCATCAAAAGAGAGGTTTCTAGCCTTCCAAGCATTGAGTTTGTTTTTAATTTTTTCCACAACCGGTTTCCAAGATTTTATCAGATTCATGTTAGCCCCAACCGAAAGGCCAAGATAAGAGAAGGGAGGTGAAGCAACCTCGCATTTCAAGAGGAAGGCCACATTGGAGACCTCATTATTTGGGACTCCGAGTCCAAAAACTTTACTTTTGCTATAACTGACTTTCAAGCCCGATGCCAAGTAAAAACAACGAAGAATACGAGATATAGATTTAGAGCATTAGAAATCGACCAATCACCAATGAACATAACATCATTAGCGTATAGTAATTGAGAAATATTTGGTCCATTGAGGGGGAGTCTAATACCAACAAAGATGCGTGATTGTTTAGCTTCTCGAATTGCAATATGTAAGCCTTACATAGCAAGGATGAATAAAAAAGGAGAGAGGGGATCCCCTTGTCTCACACCCCTTTGGATCTAAAATTTCGTAGTTGCAGAACCATTTACAAGAATAGATGATCGGGTTGATTTTAAACAACCCATGATCCAAGCTCGTCATTTATTTCCAAACCCCATTTGTGCCATCATCGAATCTAGAAACTTCCAATTTAGTGAGTCAAAGGCTTTTTTGAAATCTATTTTAAACAACGTGACATTTATCTTTGTTTTTTCGCCCAAGTACCTATCGTTAATTATCAAAGGACCACCTTCCTTCAACATATACCGGTACATTGGAAAAACTATTTTTATTTTTAAAACAAATTAAAATTACATGAACGAAGCATGAGTAGTTGAGTACTATAAACCAATGTTTTAAAAACCGGTTTGAACCGGTTGAACCGGGAACCGGGAGAGGGAACGGTTCAACTATCACCGGGTTTACATTGATTTCTGAACCGGATTGAACCGGCCGGTTTTTAGAAAAAAACCAGTTGAACCGGTCAAAATAAACCGGTTGAACCGGTTAAACCGAATAAAAACACACGAAAAAAAAAACCATTTACATTATAAACTTTGGTGATTTTTTTTCAAATCTATTTAGTTTTCTCTAAATAAAAACATATGATAAATGTTATAGATTCATTTGATGTGTTTGTATTCATCAAAAACTATATTTCGTTTCAGTATTATACTTTATTTTCTTTTTGACTTATATGGATTGATGTAAAACACTAAAATCTATGGTTAAGTGTTATTTTAATGTATTTGGATTTATCTACAATTTATTTTTATGTGTATTTTTAATGTTTGAACTTGTAAACATTAAATTCATAATTTTTATATGTATGTATGTGTAGGAAAATAGAAAAAACATGAAAATATAGAAACCGGTTCATCCGACGGTCGAACCGGTTAAACCGGTTGAACCAGGAACCAGTCACCATACCGGTTCAACTAAAAAATCGGTTTTTAAAACATTGCTATAAACCGTAGTAACAAGTTACTATTATTACAAAATTGGCATCATGTGTACCGTAAGTATTATTAATTTTTAATAATATTGTACTTTATGATTAATTCGAGTTATTTAGTATAAACTTTTATTATAATTTTATTACGTAATAATCGATATAAATTCGAATATTCACTGATATTGTTTTATTTTTATCTACATAATATGTAAATTTGCCTGAATCACACACAATTTAGAATATTTCAATCTTAGATTTTGTTTTTTTATTGTTATAAAATATGTTTTTTTCTTTATATGGCTAAATTTGCCTGAATCACACACACAGTTTAGAATATTTCAATCTTAAATTCTGTTTTTTGTTGTTATAAAATATGTTTTTTTCGTTATATCGCTATAAAATACTTTGTATATCACGTATCAAAATATGAAATGTATGGACGTAAAATCTAGGAAGTTTTAATATAATATATAATTTTCCAATTAACCTATTATCTTAACTAGATTATGACCCGCGTTAAACGCGGGGAACATAAATTAAATACATATTACATTAATAGGTGAAATTGTCTTAGGTGAAATTTTAATAAAAAAATATTAGTTAGATTCATTTTTAGACTTTTTAAACCAAAATTATTAAATAAAAATATTTAATATTTATATTAGAGCAATTTGGTTTTTTAATATATTAATTTTTAACATAAATGATTCACGTAATCTTTGTTTTATCACAACATCATGTGACTTCTTGATTAAAACATGTTTGTAGTAGCTTTATGAATTGACTTTGTTCGGTGTACCAACCTCCATGGAGGCTCACATGACTCTTTTCATATTGGCCCTGTAAAACCAAAAGCAACAATAAGTTGTTATATGTACCAGCAACATTAAATTATGCAAAGAAATTCGATAAACATTACAGTTTAAGTGTATTGTCATAACCATAAACATCAAATTCATATATTTTAATTTGGTAAATTTATAAAATATTTTTTCCTTATAAGAATTAAAATATGATTTTCCAGGCTACACCTAATCACATATACATATCTTTTGATCAAAGAAATTATTACAAGAAAACAAATATGTTATGAACAAAAATATAATATTAGTTTCATAATTTGTTTTTGGTCCGTTCCACGAGTTTTGCCATCATATGTTAAAACGACTGTTATGACTTTCTCTTGACAAACATAGGTCAACATATTAAAAAAAAACTAATACAAATGATATAATTTTGTTTCTATAACTAAATAAATGAAACTAATATACTTAAAATAGATTGATTAATTTTTTTCATGATATTTCAACATGAATACAGTAATAACAAGTAATAATAACAAAGTAAATACAAGAAATTGTAGAAAAAGAAGGAGAACAGGGTAAACAAAGAACCTAGAAAAAAGAATTATTGAATAAGACCGCTGAAGAAGAACATTGTAAATCATAGGACTCAATCCAAAATCGTAAGAAGAACAACTTCAATGTAATCGTATATATAGGTTGTTTTTCAATAAGGAAATAATTATCTTCCAAAAAAATGGGATCCTAAAATATTATCTTGGAGATTTTCAATTATCCATCTGAAAAAAAATGATATCATTTATATTGAATCAAAATATCAAATTAATTGACTTGCTTAATTAATGAGTTTTAAATTCAAAACTATTACCTCAAATTGATTTATTTTATGTGGGATATACCGGGAGATAAATTATAAATAATATTGACTTTATTTTTTACTCTTAAATATTTTGTTAATTTAATAGTATTAGATTAGATTTTATAGGTTAATAACCAAATTATTGATATGCTTATTTAACAAGTTTTTTTAAAAAAAAAAAAAACTAAAAAAAAAAAAACTAAACGGGTTTGAATTTGAAGCTAGAAGTTATAAATAAGAGAGTTAAATTAGGAACAATATTAGTTAGGAAAACTAATATCTCGTATATAAATATAATGATATAATGTAATTGATAATATAATTATTGAATTTAAAGATTCTATAATTATTAAAGATTATATAATTAAATGTATTTGTGTTTGAATTTTATTTGAAAAAGATGATGTCAACAATCTAATCTAATGGTAGAAAACATTAGATTGAAATGCAATCAAGGGTTTTGATTGCTTCATTGGTGAATTAAAGGTTCTATTTTAATAATATTTAGAGATATCATCCGATTTCAACATTAATTACACCGTCATAGACTTATAGTCGTATAAATAAGGGAAAATGACTTATATGGGTAACTATGTTTCAAAATCATTCAAAAAATATCATCCAAGTTTGATGTGTCCAAAAAACATCATCCAAGTGAAGCATTTGTACAAAAAACACCAACGAAGTACATTATTTGTTTAAATTTGACCTTTGGTAACCGGCAATTACCGGTAAAAAATAAGTAAAGGAAAAAAAACAATAGGAAATGACTCAAAGAGGTAACTATGTTTCAAAATCGTTCAAAAAACACCATCCAAGTTTGGTATGTTCAAAAAACACCATCCAAGTAAACTTTTTGTACAAAAAACACCAACAAACTATATGTTTTGTTCAAATATTACCCACCGGTAATTGGTTCTTATGGGTTAAATGATAACTTGGCTTAACTATTATGACATGGCATAATAATGACTGACAAAACAATAAATGATATATTCCTCCTTTAAAAACCGATTTAGGGTTTCTTCATGAACGAATAACTTCTTCTTCTACTATGATTGCTCTTCTTCTTCTAAAGTAATGACCTCGAACTCAAGTCCAAAACCCTAACTCTTAACTTAAGGCAAAAAGGTCTCCTTTACCCTTGCCTCAACGGGCCTCCCTCCCCTAAGGCCCAAATCCATAAAAAGCCCAAAAAGGCATCTAAGGCCTAATATGGCCCAAGAACCCCCAACATGGCCTTAAGCCCAAAAAATGACCTGTTATAATCAGGTGGACCCGATGCCTAACTTAAACAAGTATGTGCATAGTCCCACCATATGTTGAAGCCTCTGCGATCCGGATGTCGAGCTAGTACGCCCGACGTACTCCTAGCGTACGCCCAACGTACTCGACTAGGGTCAAGAACCGCCAATCTTCTGAAGGCCATAAATTCTTCATTCTAGGTGTGATTTCGTCATTCTTTATATCTACGGGAGCTAATTTAGGCATCAGACGGCCATACTGAGGGTTATGGCCTTCAGATTGCAATTCTTAGTGTTACCTTAATGCTAAATTAGATTTCGTCATTCCAAGGTCTAACTGAGGGTAGGGACCGAGAGTTCGGTTTGTGTTTGAGCCCATTGGCATATCAGTGAGTATCAGTTCGAGCCTTTATGAAGTTTGGGTTTATGTTAGAAAAGTTTTATGACAAGGGATAGTTGATAGTATTGTAGAGCTTCTCGTAAACTTCACGTGGATATAAAGAATGAAATTAGACTTAAAATGAAGAAGTTATGGCCTTCGGAAGATTGGTGGTTCTTGAGCCTATCCGAGTACGATAGGTGTACGTAGGAGTACGTTGGGCGTACTTGCATAAAATCTAGATCGCAGAGGCTTCAACATATGTTGGGCGTATGAATGTACTTGTTTAAGTTAGGCATCAGGCCCACTTGATTATAGCAGATCATTTTTTGGGCTTAAGGCCATGTTGGGGGTTCTTGGGCCATATTAGGCCTTAGATGCCTTGTAGTTGGGCTTGGATGCCTTTTTAGGCTTTTTATGGATTTGGGCCTTAGGGGGGGAGGGAGACCCATTGAGGCATGGGTAAAGGAGCCATTTTTGCCTTAAGTTAAGAGTTAGGGTTTTGGACTTGAGTTCAAGATCATCACTTGAGAAGAAGAAGAGCAATCATACGAGAAGAAGAAATTATTTGTTCATGAAGAAACCCTAAATCGGATTTTAAAAGAGGAATATATCATTTATTGTTTTGTCAATCATTATTATGTCATGTCATAATAGTTAAGCCAAGTTATCATTTAACCTATAAGAACCAACTACCGGTGGATAATATTTGAACAAAACATATAGTTTGTTGGTGTTCTTTGTACAAAAAGTTTACTTGGATGGTGTTTTTTGAATGATTTTGAAACATAGTTACCTCTTTGAGTCATTTCCTATTGTTTTTTTTCCTTTACTTATTTTTTACCGGTAGTTGCCGGTTACCAAATGTCAAATTTGAACAAAGAATGTACTTCGTTGGTGTTTTTTGTACAAATGCTTTACTTGGATGGTGTTTTTTGAACACACTAAACTTGAATGATATTTTTTGAACGATGTTGAAACATAGTTACCCATATAAGTCATTTTCCCTATAAATAATCATGTTCAAGTCTAAGTTTTTTATAATCTCTAAATATTATTAAAAGAGAAACCTTATGACATCATCTAAAACAATATGAACCGTTGATTGTGTTTTCTCTATAGGTTTTACACCCTAAGATCAATTTGCTTACGTCACCTTGATCAAACAAAAAGTCAACCCGTTATATTAGGAAATTAAATGTAGGAATTGAATGAAAATGATACTTGAATTCTTTCCAAACTTACAACTACAAAATTGGTTCCCTATTAATCTAAACCTTAAATTTAGGCTCTATTTCCATTCAAAATTGCTTTCCAAATATATTATATGTTGAAATCTTAGAAACTATTAATTTCAAATTTCAAAAGTTTCGGATATTATTATAAACCAATACACTTTGAAGCATGAAATCTTCTATTTTAAGTTTAAATTGAATTTCAATTTATTACCTGCTAATTTTCATCATATTGACTTGTATATATATTTCAAACCTTTTTAATAATCGATTTACACAAACATTATGTCATAATTCCTCTGCAGAAAACAAATGCAAAAAAACTTCAACCTTCCCATCAGTCTGATTAGTTGAATAAATGTATGTACTTCTTACTTTAATCCTTTTAATCTGTAAGTTTGATATTGTTTACGAATTTATATGTTTTTACTCATCCGTATGGTTCTTTGTTGAATACTTATAATTTGGATGTATAATGTTGTTTTTGAAATTTTTTTGATGTTGTGTTTGGTTCTTGGTTCCATCTTTTTAATCGGTAACTATGATCCTATTTTCGAAAACAGTAAACTCAATGTTAAAATTGGATGTTATATATAATGAAATAATGATGTTACATGTGTGTATACCTTTGTAAAAAATCAATAGACAAGACAAGAGATGACATGACATAATATAACAGACGGGTTGTACAAAAGACATGAACGCCCTCATTAGAAAGTTTTCTTATGTCTCCGGTAGTAACAGAATAAGAATAAGAAATATACCTTCTCTACAATTGATGTGAGCTTTAAAGTTAAATATAAGCATGTTGTGAATGATGAAAATAGGCTCCTGTATTCTTTGTTCAAAAAGAATCGGTACCATACATGGGCAGGTAAGAATGGACGGTATAATAGAAGTGTGTACTTAACTAGAGTCGGCATTTGACCCTGAAACACCAAAAACACCCTTCATAATCTTCTGAAAAAAAAATCAGGTATACTCAAGGACCAAAAATGTAATTTACTCTAAACTTTAGTAATATATATATATATATATATATATATATATATATATATATATATATATATATATATATATATATATATATATATATAAATTTTGTTGTTATGCTATATGGTTTTTAGTTTTGGTTCAAAGGCAAAATGGTCATTTAAAAAAAAAAAACTAACAGTTAGGCTGTTAACTTAGGCAATCATAAAAGTTTTATGAAACAGTGAAACAAGGTCCAAAAACTACAACCTGATTCTTTTAGGGACCAAAACCGACAACTAAACAAAGGGACCAAATATGTAAATTACTAAAAATAAATGAAAAAACTTTTGTTTATATTGATCCCCCCCCCCCCCCCCCCCACACACACAGTTTTGAGGTCATGGTGGTGGATAGAGCTTCATCACTTCTGCCTCTAATTTGATCTTTGCTTTATAGTAACGAATGTTCTTTGCTACCATTGGATCATTTCTTGCACGTTCATGATCCATTGATATAATCTCTGTTGTATTTCAAATTCAATAACAAAATTGTAATTAATTAATTACTCATTAAAGTTAATAAATTATAAATTTATCTCACTTCCTGCTCATCCAAGTTTTCTCATTGCTATAGCGTCAAGAAGTTGATCATATCGCATATTTTTCTAAACAAGAAACACTAATATCAATAAAAAAAGCTATTTAATTTTGTAATAAAGTTGAATTAAAAAATAAGTAAATAAATAAATAAGAAGAAGAAGAACCTTCTATTACCATCGTATTTTTTGTTTGACCTCATCATCATATTTAAATCCTCCCATAATTTGAGGCATTGTGATTAACCAAAATGCAACAATGCTTGGATCTTTCATGCTATCAATAATATGTTTAAACACAAAAACAAATGTTTTGAAGTATTAAAGTTAGACAATTGTTACAAGAGGAAAATGGGTAGAATCGTAATTGGCATTTACCTCATAAAGGTTTTTTGTTTTTTTCATTATGTTGTAAGTTTTGCATGGAGGTTCGATGATCTGCAAAGTAAATAAAACTAAGGGGGTGTTTCATTTTTCCTTTATTAAACTCTGTAGTGAATGAATATATGGATAAAATGTTCTATACTTAAAGATTGTAGATAAAGATGGAAAATAAAACGCAATGGATTATGAGAAATCACAAAAAAATAAGAACCAAACCTAGGAACCAACATCGAACAAAAACCCTACTTTCTTTACTTCAAAAAAATCAACGTACCTGCACATACTAAAAACCGTAGAACGAATTTCACAAAAAAAATGTTATTTCATAAAAAAGGAGTCTAAAAAAAAATGGTGGTAAACCGAAGACGCCATATCAAAATCAACAAAAAAAAAACGAAGATATAAACATAAATAATAGACCTGATAAATGATTTATGTCATAGTTATCTCTAAAATAAAAAAGAAGTCATTAATGAATCTTAACATTGTCGATGATAGTGACAACAACTCAGATTAAGAAAAAAAAGACCTGATATTAGAGATGAAGTGGAAGGGAATGATTAGCTTCGTTGCAGATTTAATTGTCATAGTTTCTTTGTGGGGGGTTTTATGCAGTGGCGAGGTTATATGTTAATACGGTGGGTCACTTGACCCACCTTTTTTTTTTCTAATAACAAGTTATATAAACCATGTGGTTTTACGTTTTAGACTTGCCACTGGTTTTATGTGGTTCATTTTGAAGGAACATAAATAAGTTGCTATTTTTTGAAATAAACAGTGCAATATAGCTATAACATAACAATATATTTTGAAAGTACATTGTCAAATGTTGGATTATACTTGTTTAGACCCATTTTCACGCATGGTTGGCTGTATATAGTTGTTTTCCGTGTCACAAGTAAAAAATGTTTGAAGATACTTATATGTGACAAGCAAGGTCATTGAACTAATAAAACCAAAAATATTGTCTATAAAGAGGTCCTTCAATGCTATATATTTACCTATTTTAGTGTAATTTCTACACATTTCAATAATACCAATAATCCTGTTTTTTTATAATTATTTTGTAATATCTATATAAATTTGTATTTTATTTATGTGTTCCCCACGTTTAACGCGGGTCATAATCTAGTTTATTTTAATTCAAAAATCCTATCTTTAAACAATATTTTAATTAAGGTCCGTTATCTTTGTATTTGACAACTTTCCATAGTGTAACGATATTTCGAATTTTGGATCACTAAAAAGGTATTAATGGGCCGATTTGGATTTGAATATTTGGGCTTCCCCAAACTCCAATCCAGCTCATGATTGGGTTTTACCCTAAGGGCTGAAATCAACCAGGTATATATATACATACTGCGCCTCGTTATCGAAACCCTTTAGGTTTTTGCTGCGCAGCTCTATTCTTTGACATCCAAGACTTGTTGATTCATATACATCTCGAAACAAGATGGTAAGATTTTTGTTTGATGATTATATCCTTTTATTTCGTTGTTGGATGCAAAATGTATAGTCGGTTATGATACTGTTAATGGAATGATACGTTGGATGTATTGAAAATATACAGGTTTTGCCAAACGATGTTGATCTGCTTAATCCCCCAGCTGAGTTGGAGAAGAGGAAGCATAAGCTCAAACGACTTGTTCAATCTCCCAACTCTTTCTTCATGGTATACTTGTCTTTCATTTCGTTCAGTGTAGTTTTGCTTCATCAGTTTCTTGTTTTTCGCTTTCCTATAAAAACAAAACCCTATTCGATTTGGAACTTTGGTATAATTTGGTTTAATTTTTCTCTTTGCAGGATGTGAAGTGCCAGGGTTGTTTCAACATGTGAGTTTTGATATCCTATTTGGCTATTTGCTTGATTCACCCTTAATTATTAACGTCTTGGAACTGATTTTTATTGTATGTGTGAATTGTGATCAGAACAACCGTATTCAGCCACTCTCAAACGGTGGTGGTGTGCGGAAACTGTCAGACGGTGTTGTGCCAGCCGACTGGTGGTCGTGCAAGACTCACTGAAGGATGTTCTTTTAGAAGGAAGGGAGACTGATCCTATTGCTGCTTGCTTTTATGGCTGGTTAATCAGAAGCTGCTTCGGTGCTATTACTTAAAAAGTTACAAGTTGAGTCTTTTATTCTAGTTTTTCTTGTTGGACCCCAAACATGTTAGTTTGTTAACATTATTTTCGTAATGGTTTTGGATTTTTGGATTTTGGATACTCTACCCTATCTATGAATGCATGATTTGTTCCTATAGTGTCTTTCTGTTTTTGTTTTGATGCTTCCCAACCAAGTTTTAGCCTTCTGAAAGGCATTTCATTCGGTCTCTTTCTATGTTAATGTCCTGGTTTGAACTAGTTAAAATATGCGTAAATTCATTGTTATCGACACATCTTGCAATTGAGCCTTTTGTTCATTTGTTCTTACCATTGGTCGTAAGTTAAGGTTTGTGGTTAATATCATAAGTTAACAGAGCTGAATTTTAGTTTAATTCCTGTTGTTTGGCTATATTAGTAAAACATGCCTAATTAGAATGTTTATGCATGATCAGTTTGGAGTATAAATGAGTATATACCTAACTGGTATGTTGTGTGTGTGTCTATATATATATATATATAAAAAAAGATGTATGATTGTGTCTACAAGTTCACTTTTCTGTTCAAAACCTTTTTTTGAAAAAATTCAAATGTATCGAGTTGGATTATGATTAGGTCTGCAGCATTTGTTATAGTTTTTCTAGTAAGAGGCTGTTTGGTACTAGGTAGGATCATGATCAAGATTTGAATCAGAAAAGGCATGAATCATATGTAGCCTCTAAATTCTTTTCCCTCTAAAATGGTTAGACATTTGTATCGATGTGCTGAATTTTAGAAATGAACGTTTTACATTTCTATTCAAAACCTTGTATAATTGACATGTTCTAAAATCTAATGATATTTGTAAGCATTATTTTGGCTAAATTGCAAAAATGAGTCAAATTACATTAAATTTTATTTACAAATTTGTTGAATCAACATTCAAATTGATTAATCCTATATCTTTTTTTTTTTTTATCTATCATGACGAGGAAAAGAACATTAAAAGTTAGAAACAATTTGAAAGGTTCGATAATAAAAGAACATAGTTTACACCAAGATTGTATCCCCCCTGTAAATAACAATTCAAAAGTGTTTATGCCTTTAAGCATTAATCATTAATCTTGAAATTTGATAAGATGATCAGTTGACATTAGTTCTATGAACTAAGGTACAAGCACTATAGCTAATTATATTAGCTGAAGTGAAGTAAGGAGGTGGCAGGGATTCAGCAAACCAAAACCACAAAAAAAAATCATAAAGAAAGAAAGAAACCAGATTCTGACCTAGATGTATCTCTGAATAACTGAATAAGAAGCAAAATTAAGAGGCTACAAACAGGCTCGGCCCTAAGCAAAATTAGGTTATTTATATTTTTCTTTTTTATAATCTCTTGATTATAACTTTGCACATATTTTAATTATCAAGTATTTGTATTTTTCTATTTATAACTTTGAATAGAAAAAAAAAAAAAACTTTTTGTTTGTGCGACAAAAAGTACATATAGAGCATATACGTATCATTTTTTTTTTTTTTTTTTTTTTTTTTTTTTTTTTTTTTTTTTTTTTTTTTTTTTTTTTTTGTGTTTGTGTGTGTTTTCGTTCAAGTATATAAGGCATTTTTTGTATTCTTATTTAAGTGAATAAAAAAACACTTTTTTTAGTGGTTGACGTAAAGAGAAGAAAATCATTTTTATACTTCCGTTTAGATCATATACATATAAAATATTTTTCAAGAAATTTATTTGTATGCTAAGTGTGTGATCTGTGTATTACACGGATTTATTAAAAGGTCCAAAAGTAAAAGGTGTAAGAAAAAAAAAAGACCATTCATGTAAGTTTTGGTAACCACAAAGACCATGTTCATAATAAAATAAGTAACAACTGAGTTTGTGATATTTGATAAATCACATGGACCATTTATGTAATTTAATCTTAATTAATCTATACTAACAAAATAAAATAAAATCTCCTATCTAAATAAAAGAAACCTTTTGATGACATGTCACTCTCAAAATTCATTTTCAATTTATTGTTAAATTACTTCAATACCCTTTATTGTTTTAAATTTGGTATTCTTTAATTGCATATCCTACTATCTTAAATTAAATTTCACAATTTTTACTTTTTTTAATTTTAATTTGAATTTACGTTTAGAAAGGTTAGAATATGGTAAGTTTTAAATGCAATTCAAAATCAACAATACTATCAACACATTTAAAATGCTTAAAATTCGAAATTCATTATAGAAATTTGTTAAATAATATCCGATGATATCAATGACCATTTCTGTTAATATCATTATAATCTTATAGTTTAGAGTTTTAACTGACCATTTATATAAATTTGTAACTAATAGGGGATAATACAAAAAATATGATTTGTAATACTTTGATTTATTTTAAACAACATTACAGAGATGACATTTTACTCTCAATTTGATATTACTATCTTTGATATATTTTTAAAAACATTATGGAGATGATTTTTTTACAAATAATAGCATTCTACTTTGATTTATTTTAAAAAACATTATGTTATAAACAAGTGATAACGTTTACTTTCAATTTGATATTACTACCGCCATAACTTCACCACTATTAGATGTTCAAATAACAATTTGATGATTTGAAATTTTTTATAACAAGGCATGAGCTAAAAATTTTGATAATATGAAACAAGATATAATATGGAAATGGAAAAAGCAACATTATTTTTCTAACACTAAATATGTGAAACAATGTATTATCTAATAATAATAAAAATCTTAAACAAAGTTTATTCTGAAAAATCTGAAACAACAATAAAGTTTCAACACCAAACAATTTTTGTTTAAGGTTTAACCGATTCTTAGTTTCATATTGGGTGTAACTTATTTAGCAATAAAGTAGAAATGAGATGAAAAAATTGAATCGACTGGTGTAAGTGGAGTGAAGTAAACCAAGGAAGTTTAAAAAAAATTCTTATAAATAATTTAAATGTTTTATAAAATATTTTATCCGTAGTTCCCACGTGTTGTAACCTAGTTAATTAATAAAAGAGTAGTTGTTTTGTCATGTGTCACAATACTAGACATCTTAATTAATATGTTGTCACTTGTCAATCTATTAGTTCTTCATTTTAAATATATTAGACATCCTCATTAATGTGATGTTATTTGTTAATGTATTTATTCTCTATCTTAAATTTTATATTATTGTTTTCATTAAATCACATATAAAAAATGTCTAATATATATTAAAAATTAATTTTACATATTAATCAACGATTATAATTTCACATAACTAATAAAATTAGCTCTTAATTAATAATTTATTTAAAATAATTGATTAACAATTTTGAGTTTTTACTATAAAAGTTTAATTAATTTTATAACCGTGGTTCCCGCGGGTTATAAACTAGTTAATTAATATATTAATAGAATGATGAATTCATAAATAGAAAGTTATTATGTACATTAATTAATATATTAATAAAATTAATTAATATGAGATGACATTTAATAGGTGAAATTTGACTAAAAATGAAAAAATCTATAAAAATGACAAGTGAATATTAAATAATTCAAAAAATCTAGAAAATGACAAGTGTCAAAATAAATGAGAAGAAGACATGTGGCAAAATCATTCTTAGTGATTAGGATAGATTATATATAAATAATTTTCTCACTTATATACATAAAAGCATATCCTAAAATAAAAATATATTCAAAAGTTAAAAAAAATATATTAAAACAGAAAAAATAATTAAAAAACTTATTTTTTAACACTATTGATCAAAAAACGCTTTGATAAATAACACACAAAAAAACATAATGATTATATGTGATGTAGTTGATGTGACATAAAATTTTAATTTTAAATTCTAAAAAAAAAATTATTATTGCACTCCAGTCTCTAAGATCAAAAGGAGTGGACTGCAGCCCTTGCTGTACTTGAGTGCCACATCAATAGGAACACCGCCTCTAGGTGCAGTAGAAGTGTGGTAGGGGGTGCAGTGTGAAATTTTAAGAGAGCATTTCTTCAAACAATGTGATTGGTTCATTTTTATTTATTAAAACAAAAATAAAAAAAATATCTAAGTGTAGTATGAAACCACACTTTTGTGGTAAAGAATAATGTGACGTCTATGTGGCAATGAATAGCCTAAACACTCCACTCTTTATTCTTACTTACATTTAGACTACTTTTTTTTAGACAACTGTTTTTGAGAAAGTAAATTCGACTCCTTTTCATTGGAAGTTCATATTACTTTTCAACTTTTTCTAAAACTAGATTTTTTTTCTATATTTGTCTAGATTTTAAACCAAATCCGAACAATAAACAAGTCAAATACACAAAAACTTTTTCTAAATTCTAAACTCAATTTTATTTTTTTCTATTTTTTCAACGTCTATATTAGATTATTCTCAAAAAATCTTCACAACATATAAACCTCTATAAAAATATTGTTGCCAGCAAAATTGATAACCGGAAAACAGTGTCGCCGACGGAGTCCTCATATTCTTATTTCATCTATCGGTTGTAGCTGGATTTGTACGTTCTTCCTCATTCTCAACTTAAGTTTAGAGTTTAAAAAATCTAATAAAAAACTTGAAAATTATATTCCGGCAGCCATACGCCGCCTCTGCCGGCTTCCGTTATCCGCCAGCCGTTGTCGGCTTCTGCTCTCCGTCTTCTCCCATTCACATGCAATAGTGATGTTGTGGTCCGATGTGATTTGGTGGTTGTGGTGATCCGACGACGATGGTCGTCTGATTGCAGCGGGGGCATTAAATAACAAATGAGAGAGTAATACAATCTGAGAAAAATACAATGTTAGGTTACTGCTAGTTTTTTATTTTTTATTTTTTATTTTTATTTTTATTATTTTTTTTAATGGAGAATTGGGTTGACAAATATGCAAGGATTTTTTTTTTTATTTTAAATGAAGAATAGAGCAGCAGATTCAATAACCAAATGGTTTTTTTTAATAAAAAAAAATTTTATCGCCAAACAAATGTTCATCCACTTGTTTAACTATTGTAAATACATTTTTTTTTATAATTCTATTTATACTATTTTTTTATGAAATAAATTATATTATCGTATTTATTTTATCGAAAAATGTTTGAAAAAAACTCAGATAATAATAGAGTAAGGGAATTTTATTTGATTATAATAATATAGTATTAAAGTAATTTAATAATAATAATAATAATGTAATAATTAAATAATAAAATAATAAAATGATTAGAATATAATATGGTAATGGCTTTATTTATCCCTATCCCATTTCCACTTATTCCTACCATATAATTATTACTTTAACTAATTAGATTAATGATTATATACTTTTTACTAATCATTGATACTTTTAATAATTAAACTTATTTACTAAAATATTATTAAACTTATTTACTAAAATATTATTTAGTTTATTTATAGATAATTTAATAATACTTTTTTAATAAAAAATATAGAAATATTTTTATTTTATTAAAAAAAATACAACACAATGATAATAAAATAATATTTTGACATAACTTCTAATAAAATATTTAGCTATTTAAGGGAAAAAAATAAAGTTTTTTATAAGGTAATTTAAATACACGAACTAAAGCTTAAATACATTAAATAATGTAGTAATGGTTTATCACGTCACTTGATATATATTTATAATTGATTTCCTCTTTTTCTTTAATATAATAATGGTTTCTACAATATCAATTTTATTTCTTTAATAACTTTAATACTTTCAAATTCACCCCTTACATTTATATTAAGTTAAGGTTAATACCTTTTATTTATTAAGCTTTTAGTACATATCATATATATATATATATATATATATATATATATATATATATATATATATATATATATATATATATATATATATATATATATATATATATATATATATATATATATATATATATATATATATATATATATATATAGGGGGAGAGAGAGGGGGCTAAAAGTATTTTTTAGAAACTGAGAAGGGGATATAAACTGTAGTAAAATCAAATTAAAAGGCTATAACTATAAATATTAAATATTAAAGGGAAATGGTTAAATGGGTATGAATTCGTAGATACCTGTGAGACAATTGAAAGATTTCATCACTTTCAAAGTCACTTTTAACAACTTTTTGTAAAATTAACATTTCTATTATTTGATTGGTTGAAAATCTTAAAAGCAAGTAATATTAAAATATATCACCTAACAAATAGTTATTATGAGGGTAAGTATATAATATCAAGTAGGAATAACATATCCCTATGTTAATAGATAAAGATGTATACAAGATAGGGTTCATTAGATTAGCAGCTCAAAAAATAATGATCAAGGGTGTAGAATTATTGAAAGTGACATAGTAATAACATCACAACCAAAGTTGCAACGGACCAATAAGGAGTGACATAGGATTTCGACTGGAAATTAATTCAAGAATGGATGACAATAAGGATTGTGTACATTTCACAAAGTTAAACCAAATAACACTTGAACTTAAATGTCGTCAAATAATATGTGGGATGTTGAAATCAAAGGATATGAAAATGGACCACAAAGATTACTTCAAGCAATATCTTGTATCACTTTATGCTTTAATGTATTTTTATAAGAGTTTTACTTTTATGATTTGGTGAAAAAATTGATTTAAACATCGGTCTTTGATTTTATGAATACCCAAGGAAAAATGTTGTCTCTTAACATTTATTTTTCTAGGTATCCTAAGTGAAAGATGTTTTTATCTGAATAAACATACCCATTTTTTAATAAATGATTTCAATGAATAAAAGTTGATTGTAACTTAACAAGAAACTATTTGAACTTAGTTACGATGCAATCTTATTTAAAGAAAATGAGTTTTTGTGAAAAATAGGATGCTTAAATTCCTCTATTGCTTCGGTCCTAGTAAACTGACTCTCCAACTTGAGCTTCAAATTAAATGTGGTATTTGGGAAGGTGACCCGTTTTCTCATTTCTTATGGACAGATTGCATGTTATGATTAAAGAGACATTGATCATGAACTTTATCGTGGTGTTTGGTTTCGTCCTACAGTATAGAAATTTCCTTTTTTTTTTTTTTTTTTTTTTTTTTTTTGTGCAGATGAAACAATTTTTCTTGGAGATTAATCAAAATCAAATGCTAGAGATATAGTGGAGATTTGTTGGAAAGTTGGAAAGAAGTTGCTAACAAACTCTCGGTTAAACTTTCCAATTGGATGGTAAACTTACTCTCGTCAGGTGGTTGGCTATAAAATCCATCTTGACAAGTATTGCTATGTATTTTATGAACATCTTTCGTGCACCCGAAGATTAATTGATCGTCTTGAAGCCTAAAGAAATTGTTTCTTTGTTAGGAGAAAGAACTCAATTTGATAAAATGGAAAAAGATTATGGCTAGCATAGAGGATGATGATTTCGGAGTAAGAAGTCTTTATGCTTCAGAACACTTTTATTCAAATGGTAGTAAGATGTTTTAAACAATACAGATTTGCTATGGTTCCTGAGTTATGAGGATGGTAATTGGCATAGAAACATTCCCAACAGTCAAACGCATGATGGAGAACACTTACAAACAAATAAAAAAGTTAGTGGTAAATTGTAAGAAAAACCTCTAAAAGCACTTTCAAGATTATAAAATCTGACTTTCAACCTAAAGATATGACGGTGGCTTGACATTTGACAAAGGGGTTTTTCATATGTGACTATGTGAGTGAGGTGGGGGTAAAGTAAAAGAGTTCACTTAACGTATTAAGAAAGACATTATGTTTGTATCAAGTAAATTATGTACCCATTAAGCCTGTTAAGTCGAAAGAAAACAACATCCAAGAGCATGTTGTTTTAACACCGTATTTGAAAATAAAGTAAAATCTGTATTAAAGTTTGGGAAGCAAAAGCATAGAACACTAATGAGATGGATGGATAAAGAAATTTATTACAAATCCAACATCATCATTCACCAAGCAAGAAAGCATTAATTGAGGTTAGTGGCGGCTACTGTACAATAATTTCACCGCTCATTCCATCCCCATCCCCATCCCAAATCAAATTCTCTATATACATACACACCTCAACTACTACCAACTACCAACCAACCTTACTTAACTTAACTTAACTTAACTTAACCTCCTATTAAGTCTTCTAGTAAAGTATAGTATTATAGTATAGTGTCTGTGTCATTCAGTCTTGAGCTGCTGTTGAGCAGTTGCAGATGCAGATGGAGGTTTCCCATTTTGAAGATATAAGCTGTTTGCCACCAACGAGTCACTCACCAATCCAACATCCACCTCATCAAAGTTGAGTGTCCCTCTCACCTTCCGTGTCCTGAACACAAATACAAATACATACATCACTTTATGTTTATTAGCATAATAAATAAATAAATAAAACATTAATAATTATATTTATTCTATAATCTTACCCATGGCCATTCAGACGATTGTTGATGGCAGTGAGGTCCTTGGATGGGCTTTGGTAGGCATGAGTGCTCTCCCCAACACACGCGTAATAGCTTTTAGACCCATGAGATATCAAAGCATCCATCTGTATGTAGTAAATCTCAAAACAATTATTATCTATCAAATGTCGATGCCATTTAACAACAACAACAACAAAAACAAATACCTTTGTTGAGCGCAATGGAGAGACGTATACATTGTGTACTGCAGATACCTTCTTTGGAGACATATCTGGAAGACTCGGGAATGATGACACCACCTTTGGTGACCCAGGGCATGGACCTAAAACCAACATCATTTGGGCTCATTTTCTTTTTTTTTAATAATAATAATAATAATAATCAAATCGATATTCAATAATACCTACCTTCATCTTCCTTGTTGGCTTCTGATACCTGGTTAGGGTTTTTAGCAACTCCAGAAGGAGCAAGCTCCACTAACAATGGCTTCACAGCTGGAATGAATATCTCATTGTAAAACATAATGATATCAACATGATCCTGCCCTGTTTTCTGTTCCAAAAAATAATCAATGTAAAACAAAAAACACCTACAAAGCAGGTGTCATGCATCATATACTTATGACTTACCCCTCCACTTCGCCGAGAAGATGACCTGTCATCAACAAACACAGCACGAAACACTTGAGGTTTACAATGTGCTTGCTTTCTGTAGTTGAATATGATCTCTTTAAAAGTTAAACTCAATTGGGTGATCTGCATGCAATTAATCACATTCACATTGTAGCATGAGATGCAAATCAAGATATGAAAAAAATGTGTTATGTACCTTTGCAACTCCATAGAAACAACACAGGATGATTTGGTCAATATGCCGATTAAAAAACAGAGCTGTTCTCTGACTCAGAATCTGTTGAAAAAGACAGTATACCCTTTCTCTTATTTGTTGTGAAATCTGCAGCCTTTCAACCATTCCATTGATTCTAACAGCAGCTAACTTCACAATCTGCTCAACCAAAACAAAACCATTAACACTATTCTCATCATATCAAAACATAACTGCTTTGGAATTGCACCTCACCTTGCTAAAGAACAGATTAACAGCCGTTTCTGCACACGTTTCTCCTCTTGTTGGATTTGGCCTTGTTGGACTGCAAACAATCACAGATTTTTAAATTCAAAAAACTTTTTAAAACATTTCCATTGGTTATTGACTGATTGTCCTACCTGGCAAATGCAGACTGCAAAGCAGGAGACAGCATCTTTGACTTAAGATTATTAATCCCCAACAAACGATCCTTAACAGGTGAAGTGAACGAATTCCTTTCAACCAAAACACTTCGATACTCATTGCAAACCCTCTTTGGTGACCTCAGTTCACCACTTTTCCCTAAACACACACTCAAATGCATTAGCTTTATTATGTTAATGGCTTCAAATAGACAAATAACAGTTTACCTACCTGGTGACGTGTCACGTTTCTGCAACGAAGGTACAGGTGGCAACCCTCCACAGGACATATTACATTGCAGTGCAATTGCATCCAAAGAAGGCATGGGGTCCGCCAACAACCCAAGACGATTGATCTCAGAAGAAAGTGAAGGCCTTGCAACTGTTAAAGAGTTATACATGGAAGACCCTTTCTCCCACACCATGCTTTCCAGGAGTCTTTCTTCAAGAGAATTCAAATGTCGCCTCAATTCCCTAGGAAGAGATTCCTCATGTCTGATGAAGCTTTCAATAACCTTACTAAGATCAAAAGCAGTAATCCCGGTTCTTTCCAAAACAGCTGGAAACAACATTGTAACAGTTTTGTGAGTAGCAAGAACAAGCTCAGCTGAACATGCGAGCATACATCTGTGAAACCTTTCGTTTGTTAACAATGATGTTAGATTGTTGCCATGTAGGATTTGAGCTTCTGCTGTACACATTGCTTGTAAAACTCTATAGTATAACTTCAATGCTTCAAGCCTACGATGTTCAGCCCAAATATTATCCATCAGATTGCTACTTTGCATGTTTGACATTGACATTACACTTCGATCACCAAGACCACTACTGGGGAAAATAGCTTCTAGAATTATGCGTGCCCTTTTGATGACATCACTCGTGACATCCTTGTCACATGATTGCAAGAATCTAGTTAGATCTACAGAAGGAAAAGAAGAAAGTGGAGAAACAATGGTTCTGAGCCATTTTGCAGTTGTCATTGCTGTGCTAACAGGAGTAGATATCATCTTTGAGGGAGATCTGAAAGGTGAAAGTGGACTTGCGATTGTCTTTGTTGGTGATGTCATCGAGTCAACTTTCCTCTACACAACAAGAAAAGTCAAACCATTAGTCTATTTTTTTGGTGAAAAAAATGAAAATTTAGATTTTAGCTATACCTTGGTTCCATTCATGTTAATGGCACCACCAGACAAGCTGCTTGACCCAAGGAGACTTTCTTCATCATTAATGAAAAGTCTTTCATCTAATTCGCCTTCTAAAAGCATTGCATCATTGTAGTCTTTTTCTAGAATGCTTAAATCAGAAGATAAAGACGATTCTTCTAATAAATCTTGAAAATATGTTAAGTCATCTGTGTCAATATTGTCTAAGTTTCCATTCTGACATTCTGATGCTGAGCAAGGATTTTTCATCAAGATTTCTTCCACCACAATGTTTGTTCTCACCATTGTTTTTCTCAATTCGTCTTCTGATGTTTCATACATGTTACAAAGTGATGCAAGTAGATCCACACCTTTGTCTTCCTTCTTAACTGCAATTAACCCATGTTTGCAAGAAGTCAATTTTCAAATAACCAGAGAAAAAAATAAATAAATTGAGAAAGAAATGGTTACCGAAGCGAGAAGACTCATTAATTGAGAAGCTTCTGAAGCGAGCTGGAATATGAATGATCAAAATTGCCTGACAAAGGTTTCATAGATGTAAAATAAATAGAAAAAACAAAACTTTTACACATCATTTGGGCTACTATGATTAGCCACTAACCAGAATAGAGACCAATCCATTAGTGCATGTGACTAGGTCTTTGAAACGACTGAATGCATGGACACGTAGAGCAAGAAATAGAAGCCATCCAAAACGATGACAGTTGGCTATGTATTCGGCTGAGTTGGCAACAGCTGATTGGGCATCAACATTATCAAGAAAAAGTGCCTTGAATGCACGTTTGTAGTACCTTGAATAATTAAAGAAAAAAAATTGTTTCATAGATTATCAGATGAACTCTACTACACAATTGATGAAGTTTCAAACTAAAAGAAAGGTACCCACTTGCTTAAAAGGCTGAGATGCACAAAATTTGCCTGCAACTCTTTTGCTTGAAGACGAGTTTCCCAATCAGAACCATATAGATTGCTTAAAATGGGACCAATCTTGACTAAATATTGAGGTAGTTCTTTGAAGAAATCTACAAAACTGAGACAACAAAAAAACAATTTAATCACATATAACAAATAGTCAGTTGACCATATAGCTACCCTAGTCAGTTGAATCATGAAAACATACTTTAGTTTTGCAACTCTAAGTATTTGGTAAAGCTTAAAGTCATTCCCATTAGTTTTATCAGCATCTTCTGCATCATTCTTCTGTCTTAATCTTTTCATGGAGAACAAGAGAAATGCAAACCAGTAGTGCTCGGCTTCCTCAGGCTGATTGAAAAATACAAACATAAATCTCAGCAACTTCAAAAAATTTATGATCACTCAATTAAAGTTAGATACAGATGCTCAGGAAATAAATAACATTGCTATTTAGGTCTATGAAGTTATGTGATCGTAATTAGCAGTATTTTATAGCTATCAACTTGGAGCATGACACTAGGGGTATAGTCTGAATCGTTGAATCATTATTAAAAATCATAGGATTAAAAAGGTGTTTGAATTTGGAATCCAGAAACTATAAATCTTTAAGAAAATGAAAAGACATACCGTTCCACTTCCAAGACTGGATGCATTTGTCAAGAAAAGGTGTTTGCTTTGATTGAACAGCTTCATCGCTTCTTCTGAAGCGTTATCATCCATTGTCAATCGACCCTGTCGAGAGACCAAACTGAACAAGTCAAATAAACCAAAAACAAACCCGCATATCAAGTCTTGGAATTTGAGGTATACCACACGAATTAATGAGCAAATAATAATCCAATAATCGGATGCACGAATAGATGAAAATAACACTTAAAACTAGAAAGAATAAAAAATATATTTATCAAGATGAAAACCTTGCAAAAGTCGCTAAATCGAGCTTCAATTGTAGTTACGGTTTGTGTAGAGGTAACAGTGTCAGGATTTAGAGGCCCGATGTCTCCCATGGTCGACATAAGTTAACCTGTCAAACGATTTACGCAAATCTCGTTGACAAGAAACAAACCAGATCTCCGATTCGCCGAAACCCTAATAAGCGAATTCGGCGCTGAATTAACAACCCAACTATTGAATAGATCTGACAAATCAAAACGATTAAAAAAACCCTATCTTTCAGAACACACACTCGTAGCAGCTGCTTCTCTCTCGATTCGGGGTTTTGCCCTCTTTCTTGTTTTCTTTTTTCCTTTTCTTCCCTCTGCTTTTGGGGATCCGGAGGTACGGTAGCGCGGGAAAAACAACAAATACAGCATGACATGATGCCATGTGATGCTTATCATACATACATAAAGCACCAATAAACGCTTTACACGTCACACAAGACTTTTTTTACCGCCAAAACCGGTCCCTGTTTACAATAGGAAAAAATCACATGCATCGTGGTGCACGATTATTATCCTGACTTACAGAACATCTCTTAGTCACATTATTTTAAAGGTTGTGATTGGACCCTAGGCCATTACAGGGGCGAATTCGAGCCGTTAAATTTGTCTGAAATAATATTCTAAATGATAAAATATGTGAAATAACTGCGTATTTATGTTTCGTTTTATATATAACGCTTTTATTTTAATAAGGGAGAATTTCATATATGCCCCTCTTAAACCTCAAAATATCATATTTGCCCAGTTTAATTTCTTAATATCATATTTACCCTTCATAAACCTTCAAAATATCATATTTGCCCAAATCCTTTTTTATAATGTTTTTAATATTTTATAATCATTTTTTAAAACTTAAAATTACTATAATAATTAAAAAATTTAACGATATTATCCTTACGTCTATGATAATGGAATGTGAACATCTAAATTGTTGAATGTCGTCCTCTTGACAAACAAAAATATTCATCTTCAATCCTTTCTATGGAATCTATATTTTGATTATTTAGTTTTTTTGTTGTAGATGAAGGATATTTTAGATATTACCATTGATATTTGATGTTTAAAAAGTGCATATACGATATTTGGATATTTAAGAAGGGCATATATGATATTTTGATTTTTAAAAAGTACATATATGATATTTTGAAATTTTATGAATGGTAAATATGATATTTATAAATTTTATGAAGGGTAAATATGATATTTAGAAATTAAGTTGGGTAAATATGATATTTTGATGTTTAAGAAGGGCATATATGAAATTCTCCCTAAAATAGCAAACTGAATACAGAATACAAAATATTCCATTTAAGCCAACTAAAAAATAAAAATCCTTAAACCTCGGTCACTTATCCACCAACACTTTACTAACAAAATTAACTTAAGTTTTAGAGGAAACTAACTCATACAAGAAACACATCATCTATGAAAAGATAATAGATAATGACGTGTGTTATACAAACGATGAAGTTAAATGTTTATTACATGAAAAAGATCTTGCATCCGTTAAATCTATTTCTCTTCGTGTGCTAGTTGTTTGCATATACGTACGAAAATAGTTATTTGAAAATCTCTACAGCAAAAAAAACACACACACAAAAATTAAGTTTATTGGTTAAAAATCATGATTTTTGCAAAATACGAACAATTTCGTAATATGCAGTTTAAATTTTACATTATTAACAAGACTAGTATATACCTTGGTGATAAGCATCATTTTTGGAGTGAATAGTCTCGTTACAAAGTGGTCTGTTTTATAGTCTATGTTCATTTTTTGGGGTTAATCGATATTATATATATATATATATATATATATATATATATATATATATATATATATATATATATATATATATATATATATATATATGTCATTTCATAGTTAATGATTGTTTTAAGTCAACTTAATCTCGACAAAGTGAATAATTATTTAAGAAAAAAAAAAGTTAGCTTAATGTGTTAAGACACTAACCATTGATTTGTTTGCATTTTTTTTTCTTCCAAATCCATTCAAGTTAAATTTGTTGAATATTATTAATTGTGATGAATATTGTGACATTTGTTTTTTGAAATGTAAGGATACATGATCATCTAGTTCTGTTTAAGACGGTTTATGCATACAACACTTTATCTAGGCACACGACATTATTCATTAAACATATGACTTAATGACTTAATGAGGAAAAGGAAACAACCTCTTAGTCTTAGACATAACGGATTCAATGAATTCTATTCTAGCACAAAACCATTAGTATGTGCAACTAATTGCTATTTGGTTCACCGTACACATTTTAGAGATTTTTGTTATAGATTTTGCTTCCCCTGATCCACTAATCTTCGTTCTTGAACAGTAATTGTATCAAGATCTTACAATATTAGTTCTTCAATGAAGCACCTTTCCCATAGTAGTTTTCATATAGTGGATTTTAATTTAAACAATTTTCAAAGTTCAAAATGCAGAAAATACAACCTAGGGTCCAACACAAAGTAATTAATCCAAAACAGCAAGGTAGGAACAATTTATACCAAAACTTAATTCAACTACAAGGTTGTGGTCTTCTAAAAGTCCTTACAATCTTTAACCATCTTCTCTAATGTCTTCAATTTGAGTACATGGGAAAGTATGTTTAGGCATTGAAACCCTAGTGAGAGTACTCATGGTTGACCTATTATAGTAAGTAATGATGGAAATCATTTCCACTCAAACCAAACCTCCATAATTAACTAAAAACAATCAAAGTGCAACACACATAAAAATCATGCCAAATTTAAACTTTTTCAAAACACTTAAAATCATTTAACATTACAAAGTTTGTTTTCAAAATGTATCATATCAGAGTTGTCCCATAAACATAAACAAAACAAGAGGAGTTGTACGATCACGCTTTTGTCTTGCCGCGATCCCCTAATGTACCTGAAACAATAAATTGAAATTATAAGCCCCAAAAGCTTAACGAGTTACCCCCAAAATACCAACGCCATACAGGTATAACCATAATCATATCATATCAACAAATACATAACAGCTTGCATAACGAGCCTTCAGCCTGACTGAACCGCCTCGCAGGGCCTACAGCCTATCTGGACCGCTCCCGAGCCTTCGACATGACTGGACCGCCTTGCAGGGCCTACAGCCAATCCGGACAGCTCGTCGGGTATGTTGGCCTACAACACAAAGAGAAACGCCTCAACCCAACCCCCACCTAAACAAACATATGCACATAAATATTATACGCTAGCTCATATCATATAACAGTCAAACCGATCTAACATATCACTAATCATAGCAACATCCTAAAAACCGGGATACAGACCTAACCGGTCGCTAACATAGCATATCACCATCCTAACTACAAGGATGTGATCAATAACATATCATGCCATAATCCGGATACAAATCCATAAAGGGTCGGCCTTGGTGCCTTAGACCCTATTGATATAGTGAGGATAACTCACCTCGCAACTGTCGACTCAAAAGATAGGCCCGAACTCTCGGATCACCAGCACAAACTCCACCATCCATATTCACTATAGAACTATACTTGTAAATTTCCAATTTCCCAAAATGCCCCATAAGTCAAATAGTCAACCATTGGTCAAAGTCAAAGTCAACGGTCCATGTTGACTTGACTCGTCGAGTGCAATCACTGACTCGTCGAGTCCTTCCAGATCTCGAGTAGTCGTGAAAAGCCTCTTCTGACTCGTCGATTCCCTTCAGTCCAAATCTATACATATGCTTATTAAGCCATCTTAAGGTTCCATATTGCATATCCAACTTCCCAAGGCATGTTTATCACGTAAAGTTGCAAACTTTACATGCATGCAAGGCTCTAAAGTCTTATAATGACAAAACCAAGCTTGTAATGGAGTTTTACACTTGAGGAGAGGTTCATATTTGCCAAAGTTGAAAACTGCATGGACTAGAGACCAAAGAGAGTCCATATCTAAAGTTACAACTTCATATCTTAACTTATACCCAATAATGGCTTCTTATTATGCTATAAAAGCCCTAATCTTCACCCAAATGAGATCTAAAAGGAAAAAAGGTCAAGGTAATGACTTAATACATTCTAATAGATGTTAACTAAGGTGGATATCAGATCCCCACAAGTTCCTTGCTTCTAGTTACTTGATCTCCAAGCTCTTCTCACCAAGAATCCTCTTCCAAAGCTTAAAACACACAAATGGAGCACACACACATGTATTAGGGTTTGTTGATCTCTCAAAGGACAGTAAGGAGGCCAAAGGAGGCTAATGATCCCTTAAATATGGTGCAAAACCTCAGAAATTAGGGTTTCATCCTCCATCTCCTACTCGTCGAGTCCCTTCATGGACTCGACGAGTAGGTCACTTAAACACGTGGACCAACCCGCTGCTACTCAACGAGTCAGGGCAACCAACTCGTCGAGTAGACCTTGAAATCATGAAATTTTATAACCATAAATCAATACCTGAGAATTTGGCCGTTACAATTCTCCCCCACTTGAACTAGGCTTCGTCCTCAAAGTCTGCTGTGGTGAACAACCCTGGATAGTGCTCCCTCATTTCCGCCTCCAGCTCCCACGTCCACTCGGACCCCCTTCGGTGCTCCCACATGACTCTTACCAAAGGTATCTATTTGTTCTGTAGAACCTTCATATTCCTTTCCAGAATGGCCACATGCCTTTCAACATAATTCAGGTGCTCATTGACTTGTATGTCATCCAATGATACTACCCCCTCCTCATTCGGAATGCATTTCCGAAATTGCGAAACGTGAAAGGTGTTGTGGATCCGACTGAGCTCATCCGGTAGCTCTAACCTGTATGCCACCTTGCCACCCTGGCAACGATCCTAAACGACCCAATGTATCAGGGACCCAATTCTCCCCTCTTTCTGAAGCAGATCACACCATTCCAGGGTGAGACCTTCAGGAGTATCATGTAACCGACCTGGAACTCTAACTCAGATCAACGTCTGTCGGCATAACTATTATGCCGACTCTGAGCGGTCTACAGTCGTTGCCTAATCTGCTGAATCTTCTCAATAGTCTGCAAGACTACCTCCGTCCGTCCCATCACCCTGTGTCCGACATCACCCCAACAAATTGGGGTGCGACATCTCTTCCCATACAACAACTCGAAAGGTGGGGCGTCAATGCTGGAATGATAGTTGTTGTTGTAGGCAAACTCTGCAAGGGGCAGGTGGGAATCCCAGCTCCCACTGAAGTCAATAACGCACACCCTCGACATATCCTCGAATGTCTGAATGGTCCGCTTACTCTGACCGTCGGTCTGCGGATGAAATGTTGTGCTAAAGTGCAACTGCATGCCCAGTTCCTCGTGCAACTTCTGCCAGAAACGGGAGGTAAATATAACATCCCGTTCGGAAATAATGGAGACCGGAACCCCATGGCGAGCAATGATCTCGCGAACATACACGTCGTCCAACTTATCGACCGACGAACTCTCCCGAATAGCCAAGAAATGGGCACTCTTGATCAATCGATCCACAATGACCCATATAGAATCAAGCCCATTCGCCGTCCGCGACAACTTGGTAATGAAATCCATCGTGATTTGTTCCCATTTCCACATGGGAATCTCTAGAGGTTGTAGCAAACCATGCGACCTTTGATGCTTGACCATCCTACAGGTCAAGCACCTCTCGACATACCAAGCGATTTCTCGCTTCATACATGGCCACCAATAACTCAAACTCGAGTCTTGGTACATCTTTGTGGCCCTTGGGTGAATAGAGAAGTGAGACTTATGAGCCTCCTCCATGACTGTCTGTCTGACCTCACCAGACATCGGAACCCAAACCCGACCGCATCGGGTCAATAATCCTCGGATATCCTGCACAAACCAGGTGTTCTCTCCCTTGATACCCTCCAACTTCCAGTTCTCCGGTCGCATGCCCTCAACCTGAGCATCTATGATCAAACTCACAATCGGAGAATCACTGCTATCCTCATACATATCGTTGGGGTGGAAGACCAAGTTGACTTGCGGCTTAAAGCATTCTCCACCACATTCGCTTTACCGGGGTGGTAAAGGATCTCGCAATCGTAGTCCTTGACTACATACAACCACTGTGCTGCCTCATGTTCAGGTTCGGTTGATCCATGATGTGTATCAAGCTCTATGATTCGTGTGTATGGTACAACGGATCCCGTATAGGTAATGCCTCCAAATCTTGAGAGCGAATACCACTGCCCCCAAATCCAGATCGTGTGTAGGGTATCTCAACTCATGCAGCTCCAGTTGTCGCGATGCATAGGATATCACTCGTCCTATCTACATGAGGACTGCCCCCAAACTTATGATGTATGCATCACAGAACACCACAAAATCCTCAACTCCCTCAGGGAAGGTCCAAACTGGAGCCTCATAGAAGACGGAGGGTCTCAAATGCCCTCTGCTGCTCAGGGACCCACCAGAAATCCACCCCCTTCCTCGTCAGACGAGTGAGGGGTACTTTAATCTTGGAGAAATCCCGAATGAATCTGCAGTAGTACCCTGCTAATCCGAAAAAACTCATCATATTTGAGGGAGACCTCGGCACCTCCCACCGCATGACTGCCTCGATTTTGGCCGGGTCGACCAAAATCCCATCCTGATTAACGAGATGCTCGAGGAACCGGACCTCTCGTAACCAAAACTCACATTTAGAGAACTTGGCATACAGTCGTTCCTGTCTCAGAACTCCCAATAACTCCCTGAGGTGCTCCTCGTGCTGCTCTCGAGTTTTGGAATATACCAAGATATCATCAATAAACACTATGACCGAGCGATCAAACAACGTTCTGCATACTTGATTCATCAGGTCCATGAATACTGTTGGTGCGTTGTGTGTAAAAATTCGGGAAAACCATAGCTGACTCGCCGAGTCACCCTACTGACTTGCCAAGTCCACGACAATCTTCATCGGACTCGTTGAGTTGACCATGCAACTCGCTGAGTCCCTTCGGTCCAAATCCATACAGATGCTTATTAAGCCATCTTAAGGTTCCATATTGTAGATCCAACTTCCCAAGGCATGTTTATCACGTAAATCTGCAAACTTTACGTGCATGCAAGGCTCTAAAGTCTTATAATGACAAAACAAAGCTTGTAATGGAGTTTTACACTTGAGGAGATGTTCATACTTGCCAAAGCTGAAAACTTTATGGACCTAGATACCAAAGAGAGTCCATATCTGAAGTTACAACTTCATATATTAGCTTATACCCAATAATGGCTTCTTATTATGCTAGAAAAGCCCTGATCTTCACCCAAATGAGATCTAAAAGGAAAAGAGGTCAAGGTAACAACTTAATACCTTCCAATAGATGCTAACTGAGGTGGATATCAGATCCCCACAAGTTCCCTACTTCTAGTCACTTGATTTCCAAGCTCTTCTCACCAAGAATCCTATTCCAAAGCTTAAAACACACAAATGGAGCGTGCACACACACGTATTAGGGTTTGTTGAGCTCTCAAGGGACAGTAAAGAAGACAAAGGAGGCTAATGATCCCTTAAATAGGGTGCAAAACCTTGGAAATTAGGGTTTCATCCTCCAAATCCTACTCATCGAGTCCCTTCTTGGACTCGGCGAGTAGGTCACTTAAACATGTGGACCAACCCGTTGCTACTCGACGAGTCATGGAAACCAACTCATCGAGTAGCGTGACATCCCCAAAATCATGGCCAGAAAAAACCGGTTTATTTATGCTTTTAAAATAATTTTAGAGTAAATCCATTGATTTAAAAGAGTTGCGAAATTTGCCCCCAAAACATTACATGATAAAATAAGATTTATCAAAGCATTTCTTAAAGAAATGTATTTTCATTATATATCAAAACTCGGGATGTCATGTTCCGATACAGACACAAAATCATAAACAATGAAACATAGACCTTACACAATTATATACAACTACTGGTCTATAAACAAAAACATCTTCACAAGTTTTCTAACTTATGATCTCGCGCCACTACCTGTAATACAAAGAAACTGAGTGGGTCAAGCTAGGGAGCCTGGTGAGCATATAGGGTTTTCAACCCACAATAAATAATTATATTTAATTTCCACCAACCAACAATAACCCGATTACCCATTCCCATTATCCTCACTTTATGTCCATATGACAACAACTATTACAAGGGACCTAATCTAGGATTTTCATCGGGACGAACACTACTGCAAAGGAGTTTCCTCATCAATGAATGTCTTAAGGCAACCATGAGGGGGATAAAATACAACACATGAACACCCAAGTTCACTACACCTACAGGTTATGAGCCTACCAGCGTTCCACTAAACTGTCTAAAAAAGTCTGTGGTCGTCATCCATATTCTGCTGGACGACTAGATCACAATCACATCGAGGCCTCTCATCATTTTATTTCATCACACAACAACTGCCTACCCATGTTATACCCACCATATTATTAGATAAAAATATATACATTTATATACAACTTAAAACCTGTACAAATCATTCATTCAATAATTATTTCAAATAAGCAAATAATATACAAACACATAACACGTAATTTGTAGAGAATACTTTGTATCTATGTGTTAGAAGAAAAGGAATATACACTCACTTGATAAGATGATTATCGAACATCACTTCGGCTCTAAAAGTAGTATTCTTCGGTGAAACCGAGATATCTTCAAAAAACCGGGCTTTCTCGCGGGCAGAGTTTTGACTCGACAACTCTATTTCTCGGGATCTTCGGGGCTTGCTTCGGGTGTCGGGAATGATATCGGGGCTTCGGGGGTATTTTCTTGCACGCAAAACGAGGTAAAACGAGAGAGAAAAGATATTTGGCAAAAAAGATTGGCAACCCTCGCATGCTTTTTATAGGGGTTGAACCTTGCACGTACGTTGGGCGTACGAAGCTTTACGCGGGGTGTAGTTCGGATCAGGCTTCCAGGTGGCGAACTTCGGGTGGTGCTACGCGACTCTCTCTCGAACCACACGAGGCCGAAGTACGTTGGGCGTACTTGGTTTCGGACGCGGGGTGTAATGTGAAGGGCGACGTGGCTCATCCGAGGCCAAGAACATGAGTACGTTGGGCGTACTTCGTATTTCTAAACTTCAAAAATTCATAACTTTCGCATACGAGCTCCGTTTTTGACGTTCTTAATATCCACGTGTAGGTGAGATTATGCTCTACAACTTTTGTTTAGACTTCGTTGGCTAATTTTGACTTTAATTTTATTATATTATTTTTTAGTAGGCCGGGACATGAAAACTCCGTTAGAAATTCATAACTTCTTCATCCAACGTCCGTTTTCGTCTGTCTTTTCACTGTTGGACTACTATCGACGAGATCTTCGATTCTCGTTTAGATTGTTTCGGCTAGAAATCACTCAATCTCATATTCGAACTTTGGGTTGTATACCGCTAAGTCGGAACTTAGAAAAATTATAACTTCCTCATACGAAGTCAGATTTAGACGTTTTTTTATGTATGCTCTCGGTTTAACTTATTCTATGACTTTCGTTTAGATCACTAAGGCTAAATATCGCTCTATCGTAAACTCACTATTTACATCATGCAGTGTCATACCGGTTCTGTCGCGGAATTACAACAAGTCATAACTTATTCGTTATAACTCGGATTTCGACATTCTATATATATTCGGAAACCTCGTCACGACCACTATAACTTCCTTCATAGATATCGGGTTTATCAAACATTTTATTTTTAACGCTTAAATTATCCTTAATTCAATCAAGTCACAACAATTAGGCATAAATCACATAATACTCAAATAATACATTCTTATTATTTCAAAACGGGTTACAAAGTTTATAACCATTAAATCATGAAAGTTTATAACCATAAATCAATACATGAGAATCGAGGCGTTACACAAAGTTTCCAAAATGTTTAAAAATTTAAACTCTAGGATACTATATACCCAAATCTAAATACAAAGCCAAAGAGATTGGTATATTAGATTTAGCGAAGATCGCGAACTAACATTATAACAAAGCATTTCTCCCAAAGAATTCATGTTAATCATCCAAAACGAGTTTATTGGTAATCCTATTGAACATGCCATCCAAGCAAAGGGAGAATTCCTATAAAGGAAATAATGTTCCTTGCAGAATAAAGACTTTGAAAAACACTATGATCAATGTCCCAACGTTTATATTGCCTACTAGGAATAGATGATGTAAACCTCAAATGAGTATTTCTGAACTCATTTCTCGAATCCCTTGCAAGCGAAGCAAAAAGATACCTAGATTTCAAAAATGTTACTTGTAACATTCTTCACTGGATGGTTTCAAAATGTTATTTAAAAGTATACTTTAGTTTTTTAAATCATAAAATTTTAGAGTTGAAAATAATTGCGGAAAAACAAATTGGCCCAAAACAATTGAAAATGGTTTTGTTGTTTTTAAATGCAAGGTGTGAATGGGTATCATAACAAGGTTCAAGATCCCCACAAAATAGGGGTCTTCTAAAATGTCCCGCACCTCAAATTCCATGAATCATTCAATCTAAACACACGTCAAAATAGTTAGACAATGGATTTGCCTAGTGAGTTACCCAATTTTGATTCGTTTTGAGTGAGAATATCTCAATCCAACTTACTTGAATCAAACCTTCAAATTTATTTATTTTTTAAACTTGTCAAGGTAAACAAGACAATTGTTATCTAAGGAACAATGAAAAGACAAAGATAAATAATAAATTTATTTGGAAGGTATGTAAATGCATGCAACTACACCCCCACCTTTTCCCATGTCACGAGTTCAAATCACAATTGATGGTCATATATGATGAGATCATGACGGATGAAACCGTCAACTTTTGCACACATATCCACAAACTAGACACTAGTGGCGACTGCCTAGGACGTACAAGGGGTGGCTAGCATAATATGCATTAGTAGGAAGCTTAAAACATTTTCCAAAATATAATCCTTTTTTCTTTTATGATCAAACCTTTCTATAAATTAAATTACCTCCTACCTTTTATGACTACAATTATTCCTACCCACTAAAATTATGACAAATCATCATTCAGTTTAATTGTAATTGATATATTCCTAATATAACGTTAATGAGTTAGTTAAAAAAAATATGGAAAGATGATACTTGTCATAATTTTATTGGGTAGAAACATTTGTAGACATAAAAAGTAGGAAGCAATTTAATTTCTCAATGATATATGATGCATGAAACAATACATACAAAAGCAATATCAAATTTAGAAATAATTGTATGCAGTCGATATAAGTAAGGGTGCACATACCTAGCAACTCACATCGAATTCTAGCTTCAAAACTCACTATTGCTTCAATGAACATTATCCTCAAACACCGTGTATATGATATAAAGTGAATTACTAAAAATGGCCAAATTGACCATGTGGTTATAAAATTCCCAAACTCTCATAATTTTCATTATTAACCTATTTAGTAACATGGAAGTGAAGTTAGGTCAAACTCATAAGCTAAAACCCATGAATTGTGAAATATTGCATCATCACCCAAGGCATTACATGTCGAGGTGCACGTCATATTCTTCACCACACGTCGCGTTTTAGCCATCTTCCCCTTTTGGGCAGCATACTTTACATTACACGTCGTGTCCTTTTGGGTTTCTTATGAGAGTTTTTACTTCCATTTTACCATTCTCTTTTTCATCTCTACTTCCATTTGACCATTCTCTTTTGCATTTAACCATTGTCTTACAACAAAATACACACTCTTGTTTTTACTTCCATTTGGCATTTATTTTTTGCATCTCTACTTGTGGTTTCTTTTGGAAACATTTTATGCAACCATTATGGTTTCCCAAACATCACTAGAAGGAATTTAAACATTATTAAGAATTTGGCATTAATCCATTAAGTTCATCATAATGATTATATGGTTTCATTGATCATCAAACTCTTTTTGTGGAATTAAGTGCTCAAAATGTACAAAATACATACTAATGAACCATGTAGCCTTTCTAATCAATCCAATATATGATTTGATCATAATTGATTCACTACTCATTATAGATTTGTTCAATTCGTGTAACTCAATTTAATCATTAAATCATTAATTCATCTCTTCTATTCCTATTTTACCCTTATGGGTAAATAATCCCCATAACCGCTTATAGATAAAGTGATCTTTATGTTTTTGAATCCAATTCACTTACAATGTATCAATTCACAATTTAGAACAACATTTAGATATATAGTTACTTGAAATCAAATGAAATACATCATTCTACCATTAAATCCCAAACCCAAAACATTCAAGCCTTGATTCTTTCATTCTTTGAGTTTGTGTATCCATGATGGATTCATTACAACAAAACTTCATCTATGATTATAGTATCATTTAGGAAACAACTTAACATTTTCATGATAATAATTTGAGATTATAGGGTTTGTGGCTAGATTCTTATCCTAAATGCCAAAATCATAAAAGGAATGGTAGAATTGGGTCTAGAACTATATTAACCATCTTAGAAAGGTTAGAAAACAAAACCTTATCCAACAATTCACCATGAAATCAACGTGGGGTTCCATACCAAGCTTCAAATTATAATATAAAGTTAATGAAGGAGAAATTGTGCCTTAAAATCCTAAATTCCTTCCATTCCTAACAACAAATAGTATATGGTTACTTGAAATAAACTGTATAGAGCATTGCACCATGAAATCAACATCTTAATCCTCTTCTATCTTTCCAATATTATTTTGGTTGAAATGAGTTCGATTCATACCCTCACTTCCTCATAATTTGACAATAATGGTCACATTCTACTAATTATAAGTTTTGAGCTTTGGGAGTTAAATCTTTCAGTCCCTCTTTATCCATTTCATGGATTTAATGGTCAAAGAGTCATTTAGGTGAGTCAAATTTATGGTTAAACACACTTTTAGCTCTTAACTTCAAAATGTTGGAATTTCAACATTTAATCTTCTAAACTTTTACATTACTTAAAATATGATTACCTTTTATTATTTAAATTGTTTTATTATATAGTAACCACCTAATTATTTAAAACGAAAATTTATTGTCTTAAATTTGGGATGTCACACTACTATGGCACAAACTTCACTTGGCCTTAATAGACGTGTTTGTGTGAGAATTTATTTTAAACATGTGATATGCTATTTTTTCACATCGAAAAGGATATCACCGTCAAAGAAATTCAAAAAAGCATAAACATGTCCTTCGTTCAACAATCAATCAAAATTTTGAACTAGCGCCTTTTTAATGGTAGTAAATATATGATTCCCTGAAGTTATCATACAAACAAACAAAGAATAAAACATTATAGCAATGCAAACAAAAACAAGAAAACTTGACTACAACAGGTCAATACATTAGCGTCCATTAAAACCATATCAATATTACTCAATTTAAACATAATCAAGTAAACATGATGCTTCCATCTGTGATCATCAACATTGACGTTACTAATGAAATGATATTGTAAGCCCATGTCAAGCACCACCACAGTTCCAACAATTATATCTACAACAACAATATATCTACAATTGATACATCACATGCCTCATTTATACAACAATTATATCTACAACAACAATATATCTACAATTGATACATCACGTCTCATTTATACAGACAATAAACAACAACTAACATACTAGATTAATAAACATACACTTGAGCAATACAACTTATTACAATGCAATTTGAAGGCACAATAAATTGGACGACATGTGAACAGACAAAAACGATCACCATAAGATCAAAACATGCCATCAAAGCTTGAGCAACCCTTATTTACAATTTACAAGATTGATCACCGCTTGAATAGAAGTTAAAGTACCATAATCATAATGTTTTAAAGGAAAGGAATGAAAGTAAATTGTTTTGTACAAAAATTCGAAGGTATGTAAAAAATATTCAAAAGAAAAGAAAATATAATTTTTTTTTCCAGAGAATAGCAATGAATTTGTTTCACTCCTTAGTTGTTAAAAAAATTTGTTTCGCTTGCTGATTTCAATCCCTTTTAAGAATCCAAACTTGTAAATTTTAGCCCATTTATGATCATAATGGTTTTAAATTGAAAGTATAGACACCACTTTGGTGGAATTCACTTTTTGTTGTTAACTTTACATTAACTCCTTGTTTAAATTATTCTAGGTTTTATTATGGTTAAATATGATAGAATAAAAGTAATTAGAAACATAAGAGCAATGCAAGGATTTACTGTAGAGTGGAATTAAGGCAGTCAAATTATAAATCACATAAAAACATAAAAAATATGTTTTACTTGTCTATGAAGACCTAATGTACGTGATGAAACTAGGATGTCGTAGTCAACACATGATTAAGGAAAGTAACGACAATAGGTTTTTTTAATTTATAAATCGTTAAAGTCATCTCCTACATCACCCCACCCCCAAAGAAAAACTATAAATTACACATACATAGGTAAAATATGGTATTTTGGTCAAAGAATGTAAATAATATTTGTAGACTTTGGGTTTATAACTTTATAAACAAATACTTGAAACAGAAAAAGCATACATGAATCAAAATATCAAAGAAGTCAGTTCTATGTATTCTTAAGTGTAAGGAGCATCCATTCCTGACTAGGAAAGAAGTATGCAAGATAAAAGGGAAATTACTAATTATATACAAGATTGAAGCTTGTAAGCATAGCCATTATCAATTCAATTGATAAATTTATGTTGTAATTTCTTGCAATTAACCGAAAGTAAAATGTTTTCAAACATCTTTGAAAGTAAAGCGAGAGATACAAGTACATAGCAATAAATATATATGTATGCTAGCGTCCGTTCATTGGGATTCAGGCATACTATTATCATCAAGGCTTGGCTCGAAAAACAAAGACATTAGTTCCGTATATCTCATCCTACTGTGAATGCATCGTCCATCAACTGTTAAAGTTTCATTAGTACAATTACTCTTCTCTCGACTTTCAACTTACATATTTTTAGTTTATTTCTTATAGTATAACTATAAGTTTATGGAAAAACCATCTCAATGCATAAATATAAAGTATTTATTTGTAGGATATTTATTTTAATTTGGTATTAAATTTAATTTAATAAAAATGACTATTTCAGTAATACAATAAGAGTAAATTACTGAAATCATCCCTATGGTTCGGTCAAAATTACACGTTTGGTCCCTAACATTTTTTTGCACTCGGATCGTCCATGCGGTTTGATTTTATTGCGTTTTTCGTCCCTTATATACATAAAGTTAGGGACCAAACGTACAATTTTGAACAAACCATAGAGACGAAAAACGCAACAAAATCAAACCACAGGGACGATCCGAGTGCAAAAAAAAATGTTAGGGACCAAACGTATAATTTTGACCAAACCGTAGGGACGATTTCAGTAATTTACTCATAAAAATAAATAAATACAAATAATTAAACTTGGTTATAGATTTCTAATAATATAATGTATATAGTTATATTAATAAAAGGTATAGATCAAACTTTTAAAAGCTTAATAACTACAGTGTTGTTTTGGAAAATTATAAAAACTAGATAAATATATATATTTAGAAAATTCTTTAATGGGTCAGAGATACACTATAACTATTATAGGTTTTAATATAAAAGAATCTAGTAGTATTTAGGTTGGAGATCGTTTTAGTATTTAGTAGTCCAATGCAACTCATATTGGTGTTTAAGGCGTCCTCTAATGTTTCATGTCTCTTTGTTTTTATAATATTTCTTTTGAACAACTAAAACACATACATATCCTACTCTTACTTCTTTCATCCCAATGATTGGACTCGAATCCTAACCATAACTATAGTTGAGGGCAATTTTCTACCAACACCCGGAGGATAACACTAGGCTGCAAGCCATTTGGTCTTTGTTTTTTAAGGTGTGTGTGCGTCCCACTCCCATGATTCGTTGTTGTGCAGGAATCAAAACCAGAAAAAATATTTATTTGTTAGTACTAAATTAACAAAAGATGTTTTGGTTACCAAAGAAATTTGCAAATAGGATAAAACATTTCATTTATAACTATAGAGATACAGATGAAGAATAAAATTTTCATATGGGATAGATAAACACAACTAAAATCAATAATAAAAGGATTCCGTCTTTGGGCCAGTAAATTTACAAGGTACCACGTTTTCCATTGCACTAGTATATATTGTTTTTTAGTTCAGCTCTCATATTGTTTACTTTATGTAGAAGATAATCTATAATTTCAGTCCAGTTAGGTTGTTACGCATACAAACTGAAGCGAAACTGATTTTTCGGTGTTGAGAATAAAAAACAGTCAGTTATGGATTTTCATCGTGTGGAAGGTAAAAATTATTACTAGCTAGTTGTGGGACTTGCATGTTACTATAGAAAAGTGATGTTCAGTTGAATATTTAGGGGTACATAAACATTACATGAGTATAATATTTATATGTAACACCCTCAACTTTTGGCAATGTCAATGTGTAATATACCAAGACGAGTCTATGTATTATGTAATGTGATGTCACCAACAAACTTAATACATGGAATGCTGCTAGCTTGGTACCTAAGTACTACTTGACTATTTGAGATGTGTAATGTTCAAGTGTAGGACCAATCCATTTGTGCAAATGCAATACTTACGTGTAAAATCAAGTGATAGCTTCTTATTGCATCGACAGATGAATTTCATGTACAAGGAAGTATATATATATATATATGGATTCAACTGGAACAAATTTCAAGTTTTTGGTTTGTCAATAAGCATGTGGCAATCGTGTCAATGTGGAGAGCTTCATGCATATCAACAAACATACTTTGCAAAATGATATCTGAACCCAGCACAATTATGAATTATCAAGTCCATAAAAACATCTATTAAAACTCATGTTATTAAAAACAGATACCAGGCTAAACATCTTCAAAATTATCAGTGTAAGGCAACATTTAATCTGTAATGTAAAAGAACATGATTATATGCAGCACATGATAATTACCTCAATGAGCAAAAACAGTGTCGTTTCTTCTAGGTGGTCTATCAGGAATGGATCCAGGCTTAAACTTTGAAGCCTCATGCCTAGCAAGTTCAGGAGGAACAGGACTGTTGCTCTGTGTCAGCATCTGCTTCAGATCATAAAAGACTTCAGTATCATGAAGAGTCAAGAATGTTGAAGCTATACCCGTCTTCCCAGCACGACCTGTACGCCCTATTCGATGTGTATACATTTCAATGTTGCTAGGCATATCATAGTTTATCACATAAGCCACATCAGGGATATCAATCCCACGCCCTGCAACATCAGTGGCAACTAACACATTGAATCTTTTTGTCCTAAAACCCTCAAGACTGATTTCCCTCTGCTCCTGTGACTTCCCACCATGCAAAGTTGTCACACGGTAGCCTGACTTTTCCAGTGTCTTTGATACATGGTCAGCGGTTTTTTTAGTGTTAACAAACACAATGGCTGTTTTATCCACAAGTTCATCTAGCAATTTTTGTAGCCTAGGCATTTTCTCTGATTCCTTCACCATGATAACATGCTGTGTAATCAGATCAGTTGCCTTTCCTGCAGTTCCGATTGTAACCACTACTGGGTTCCTTAAGTATTTCCTGGCTAGCCTCTCTACAGCTGGAGGCATGGTGGCACTGAACATATAAGTGGTTCTGTAGATTCTTTTCTCATCAAGTTCTTCATCTTCATTCTCGGGTTTGAAGTTGCTTGATGGCATTGCGTCCAGAACACCTACAACTTGGGGCTCAAAACCCATGTCGATCATACGATCAGCCTCATCAAGAACAACATAGTTACACTGGTTTAGAACAGCATAACGTCTCTCCAGGCAATCGATTAGACGCCCAGGAGTAGCGATGACAACTTCACATCCTTGTCTAATCTTGAATCCTTGCTCTTCAATTGACTGCCCACCAACAATGGAAACAACTTTGATGCCTAAATAATGGGCGAACTTGACAGTTTCTTCCTCAATTTGCTGTGCAAGTTCTCTTGTAGGTGCCATTACAACAGCATAAGGACCTTCGGCCTCATTTTCTTCACTTATAGGAGGGAGTCTGGTTATGTAAGTCAACATAGGAAGAACAAAAGCAGCTGTTTTACCTGAACCAGTCTCGGCAACCCCAATGACATCTCTTTGCTGGAGACCAAGAGGAATGGCAGCCATTTGAATGGGAGATGGGGTCTTGTAACCAGCCCTCTCAACAGCTTTCAATAGCTCATTGCTCAGTTTACTTTCAACCCAACTCCTCATAGGCCTGGGAATTCTGGAACCTTTGTAAGATATGTTGAAATCTTCCCTAAAGATCCTCCAATCTCTCTCTGTCATTTCCTCTAGTTTCTTCTCAGACCAGTGGCGATCCACTCTCATGTCAAATGTATCGTACATGTCAGCAGCCTCTTCCTTGAGTCTCTGAGCAGCAGCCTCTTCTGGCCTTTCCTCAATCCCATCCTTCTTCCTAATCTCGTCTCTCAACTCTTTCTCATTCTTTGCTGCTAACTTTTTCTGCTCTCTGCGATCCATACCAGCGCGGAAGCCTCTTCCAAATAGAAGACGAGCCTCGTGAGGGTTTTGATAGAGAACGTTCATATCACGAGAAGTGTCCTCGGTGTTCTCCCAATCGAAGGAGAAACGGAACTTCTCGCTGGGTTTAATAACCCTTTTCTTAGGCTTCTTTGATCCCAAGTACTGCTCCTTGATAGCATCGAGCTCCTTTTCGCGCTCTCGCTCCGCAAGCTTCTCCAATCGAGCTTTTTCCCTAGCTTTGTGCTCTTCATCACGTTCTCTATCGCGGTTCCGCCGCTCAGAGTCCCGTTCCCTTTCTCTTTCCCTTTCCCTCTCCCTCTCCCGTTCTCTATCCCTGTCTCTATCTCTGTCTCTGTCCCGGCGATCACGGTCACGGTCACGGTCGTAATCACGAGAAGAACGGTGGTTACGGGAAGCGTCATCAGACGACGGAGGGGGTTTAGAGGAGGAAGAATTAGGGTTGCTCTGGAGGAGAAGCTGTTCGGATCGGCGCTTTTGTTCTTCAAATTCATCTTGGCGGCGCTTGAGGGCTAATTGTTCTCGCTCTGCTTTAGTGAGAAATACGGGTTTCTTTGCCTGCAGTTTCTCACCAATGTCATCGGTAGAACGCTTCATGATTTAATCGAAGCTTCGAATGATTATATTCAAGGTTTATTGCTTCGCTTGGATGATTGCAGGGCAGGAGTTAGAGAAGGGAATCGATGCGAATGAAAAACTAGGGTTTGGGCGTCGTAATCCGAATTGGGGATTTGATCGAATGATATGTAGGTTACTATGGTCGAATCAATAAGTAAAGCCATAGGGCAAATTTAAGACCGTAAAATTGTCATTTCACATGTTATATTAATAGTATAACTAAGTATTTGGTTTAGCTTTTCACAGCCAAAAGTTCTTTTTATAAAAAGAAAAAAACAAAAAAATATTTGGTAAACTAGTAACTTTTTGAGTTTTAATACAAGGAAAAGCAACTTTTCGGAAAAGTCAGAAAATCCTGACTTTTTGTAACTTTTTGGAAAAGAACTTTTGAGCTTTTAAAAGCTAAGCCAAACACGCCCTAAATGTCGTACTATATTAAAAGACAGAGAGACCAAGAAGGAGAGAGGAAGAAGAAGAAAATGGTTATTGGTTGATTTATCCAGTTGAGTCATGTTATTGTTACCATATCTTATACCGTATTTTTTTGGAGGTGATGTACATTGTATTATCAATTATGACTAAGTTTGGACCGCCAATTCAACCATAATAACCACGTGATGACCATAACATATGGTTTAATGGATTTTATTTTTAGAAACTAGAAAGGTTTCCCCGCGTTGCGGGGATCGGAAGGTGTATAGTATATTCGTACATTTACAAATGCATAATAATCAAATATGTTCTATTGCAAGATAAACAGGAACTCTTCTACCATTGTAATAACCAACTACCTTTCTTAAGCATATACCAATTCTATATCACTAAATTAATAAAACTATCTTATAAGGATTAACAAATTAGGGATGCAGCAATGTAACGGTGAATGAGGCACAATAACAATGGAGGAAGGAATGTCTTGATAACCAAATGCAAAAAAACGAACATAATCAGGGAAAACGTCCCTCTCTCACACACACATGAGTGTGGAGCCAGCACAATCATGCACACAAGATAACAAAATGACCACTAACAAAATCCCCATGCTCTATTTATTCTTATATTCTCACTCCTCCAACTAATCAGCCACTTTTCTCACTTGACCCTTTTACCCTTCTGGAATATATTTTTTTGGATTTTCATCATTTACAAAAGAGCCAAAGAAATAGGAAAATAACAACTGAAAATGTTAATCAACATACTCCAATGAGCATGCATGCCAACTGTCAAGAACCAACACAATGAAAAGTGGAACCTTCATCCATGGTTTTACTAATCTTGTTAAGCCACCACTGTCCAACAGACCTTCCCTCAAGAAAAACCCACCTGAACTTTGAATGGAAAAATAATTAAAATGAAGATTCGATATATAATCAGCTCAAACGAAGCAAGAATAGCCACAAGTGAATATCCTAGTCAAAATGTTGAGAGCTGTCATGTCTTCTTTGATGACAGCCTCACGACCCACAACTTTCCCACGACTTTTTATCGAGTTCACGGCACAAACAAAAAAATCATTATAAATGTCTAAAAGTATTTAAACGTACAAGAAATAGGCATTGGATTCAAATGAAGGTTCAAACATCAAAAATGAGAAACATGGAAGAAAGCAACAATAATAACCCCTAATCAATTCTAGAGTAGAATCTGTTATCCTTAAATACATTTACAATTTGGTTTTGATTAGCATATCATAGCTGTTTGTGTTTGATCTTGTATGTTGATAGTTAGTTTTGTTTACTTCTTTTTATAGTTTATTTTAGCATATTTCATTCATAATTTAGATAATTTCCATGCATATTTTCCATTTTGTTATTTTATGACTATTTCGGGTACTTTCGAATCTTGTGAGCATAATTGCAGGTTTTCGGGTCTAGCGGAGCGGGAGTGTTCGGGAGTATGGGAAGCGATGAGATTTGATAGGCAAAAAGGATGTTAGGCTTGGTGATTGTGGAGATGGTGCATGGAGCGAGCTTGATGGTTATTTGAAGGTTTGGAGAGAAATAAACTTTAAATTTGCAAGATGCGGGCATACGTAGATTTTTAATCGAGAGAGTGCACGAGCTTTGGAGGATGTGGAGAGGTCAAATTGGGCTTAAAATGAAGAAAAACTTGAAGAAAATGGGCTAGGAGGTGATTGGATTCGATCTGGGCTAGTGGGATATGCTTTGGAGGCCCAAAATCTCAAAGAAGCCCATGTCAGGCACCACCCGCGCAACCCACCCGCGCAGCAGCACGCGGGTCGCGCAAGGTTCTGCAGGGGTAATTTCGGAAATCCATTTGGAAGGCTATTTGAGGAAGGTTGGTGCCCATCTTTTGGAGACTCTTGGACATCCGATTTTTGGAGATTCTCTCTGGAGTTTTGAAGATTTTTGAAGGCCAAGAACACTTGAAGAACATCATATTTTTACCTCTTGATTATTGCTTAATGTTTGGTACAATTTTCTCTAACTTTGTTTCTTTGGGTTTAGCCATGCTTGGCTAAACTAATCTTGGTTGACTTTTGGTTAATCCTTTGAACTTTTGTTGAATGTTGAAGAATTCATGAACATGTTCTTAAATCTTTATGGGAATGTTTTGTGTTTTAACATCTTATCACTACTTGTATGTTTTAGTTCATGAGTTTAAATGTGTTTGTGGTGATTAGTTGGCTAATTTCTTGATTAAGTAAAGGATCCTCAAATTAGCAAGCAACAAATGATTTTTGTATTGTTTTTGCTTCACACAATCATAAAAACATTTCCTCCAACATGGTGGTGAAAGCATTTGACCCCTCTTGGATTTGGTGACTTTTTGGTTCTTAATGCTAGTTGACTTTCACTAATTACATGCTATTTGGAATTAGTGACTTTGACTAAGGAAATTGTTATGAGCTTCTCTAGCCATTTCAACAATTAAGAAAAGTCTAGGTAATCTCAAGCTCCTTGGATTACTATAGCCAAATTAAGGATTTAAATCAAAGTATTGCACCATTGGATTCTAATGATATGTTCATCAAAAGTCAAAGTGAGGAAACTTTAAGTCAACCATCTCTCCCTTATTGATTTTACATCAAACTCTTATTTTTGTTGCATTTGTCTATTTAAATCATAGTTAATTCTAGTTTGTTTCAAGTATTTCAAAACACCAAAACCCCCCCATTTTATTTTTATTATCATTTTACAAGTATTTATACAAAGAGATTTTTCATAGAGTTATAAATTGAACCAATCTCCGTGGATTCGATCCCTTTACCACTATACACTATTTTAGTGTGTAATATTTATGGTTATTATTTGTGTTGGCCTCGACAACCACCATATGTATATGGGAAATGGTGAAAACTCTGAGTCCATACAAAGCAAATATTTCATTTCTTGCCCTCTGGAATATAAATACAAAAGATGCATTAGGATCAAGAAATCTTGTTTACATAGCGTGATTATATTATATATAATATCATTGAAGTTTAAGACCAAAATTATTGAAGGGCAGTTAGTTAAGGACGCGTCACGTAGTATTCAACCACCCGTGTTCGACTCTTTTGGGCTACATATCTCAACCTATTTTTTGTTTTGTAGTAATGAGTATGTATATAAATATATTAATTGGCAGTTTCTTAAGTGTCTCGTATTAAACAAATTGGTGAGAGGGCATAAGCTTTTATGGGGCCTTACCAATTACCATAGTTCGATTCCTACTACCTAGGGCCTTTTTTTTGTTTAATCTTTTCCATTTCTAACATAGTATATAATATTTTGGATTTTTTTATATAAATATATTTTTAGGAAACCTTTTTTTGTGTTCGCACAGGGCCTAAGATTTATCAGGGCCGGCCCTGGTACTATATTAGATTATTATTATCCATTTTAAAACCGATATTAGCAATAAATGTGATTAATTTTGGTCCGCCAGTAACATGTAATAACTCATGAATAAGAAACTGTATTGTTGTAAAAAAATAACTACAAACTAATGGGTAATAAGGGTGTATATGGTTTGTGGATTTCCAAGAAATAAGATAGAGCTGGAATTCGTGATTTCATTCCATGGTGTGTTTGGTTGGCAAATGGAGGTGTAACGACCCAAATTTCACGTCCAAAAATTTTGTTATAACACATTACATAAAAAAAACATTAATAGTTAAAACATTGTTTGATTAAACCATTTCACATCGAAAAGCAAATTGAAAACCAAACAACCAAAATGTCAGAGTGTCAATCCCAGAGTAAGCTAATAACTGCGGAAACAAGAGTGTGTGTGACATGCTGCTACCGTGTCGGCTCCTTCCCCTTGGCTAGAGAGGTACCTGAAACAACAACTGAAAAACGTAAGCACAAAGCTTAGTGAGTTCCCCCACCGTACCACATACCATAATAACCACATAACACACATATATTGTCAGGCATATCTGGGTGCCTGACCTACCCCTTCGGTCCTCTCGACCAGGTATTGCCAAGCATATCTGGGTGCTGGCCTCCCCTTCGGTCCTCTCGACCAGATACTGCCTAGCATATCTGGGTGCTGGCCTCCCCTTCGGTCCTCTCGACCGGATACTGGAGACTATCTATCCCCCTCTACTACTACCACAAAGCACATATCACAATATCATAATCCAACTAGCATGACTGGGTATAACTACCCCTTCGGCCCTATCGACCGGATATCTTGGGGACTATCTCCCCTACCACTACTAACACATAGAATCATATCATATTAGCACATAAACATAGCACAGGTAGTAGTAACCCCTGGATGAGTATCACGGAGACAAACATCTACATACAACTCCTACTGGTGGGCCGACATTGTGGCCGTAGACCCACCGCTACTGGAAGGCAACTCACCTCGAAAAGGCTATTGGTCTGTGTGGGAATTGACTGTCTACTGCTGCTGCTGTAACGCCCGTAGATCAGGGCTAGTCAATTTAGAAACGGTAAGCGTCAAAAATAACTTTTTGATAAAGATTATTTAGAATGGATAATCTTAACTAAGTTGTAGTATATGTTACAAGGATTTCGTACATATAAAGAACGTCCAAATCTGACTTCGTATGAAGAAGTTATGATTTATCGGATTTTCGGCTTAGCGGTATGCAGCCTGAAATACTCGATTTGAGATCGAGCGGTTTTTAGCCAAAACAATCTAAACGAGAATCGAAGATTTCGTTGTTGGTATCGAAGCGATGAAAAGTTAGGCGAGAATGGACGTCAAACGAATAAGTTATGATTTTATAACGAAGTTTTCCTGTCCGGGCCTACTAAAAATAAATAATAAAAATAAAGTCAAAATTAGTCGACGAAGTCTAAACGAAAGTTGTAGAGCGTAGTCTCACCTACGCGTGGATATAAAGAACGTCGAAAACGGAGTTCGTATGAAGAAGATATGAATTTTCGAAGTTTATTAAATAATTAATAATTAAATTTAATTATTAAATCCCGGTATTATCCGAAGGGGGAGTCACCGGGCATATCCGAAGTACGCCCAGCGTACTGTTGTACACCCCGCGTACAGCGAAGCATGACGACCTTCGCACTCGAGTTCTTCGGATGACGAACGCAATGACGATTTCGGACCAGTACGTCCCACGTACTCCGAGGCTCCAACCTCCTATAAATAGAATGCGAGGGCAGCCGACTCAATTGCTCTTTTTTCTCTCTTCTCTCTCCCGTTTTGCATCGTTTTGCGTGCCAGAAGTACCCCGAAGCCCCGGTAATATTCTCGAGCCCCGAAACAAGTCCCGAGATCCCGAAGATCCCGAGAAGTACGATTCCCAAGCCGAAGCTCTGCCCGCGAGAAGTTTGATTTTTGTAGAGATCTTCCAGATCTGCTGAGGATTACTACTTCTGCAAGTTGTAGTGCTGTCCGATCATCTTCTGATCAAGTGAGTGTATAATATATTTCATAAACACAATAATAATACAAGTATGGTTTGAGTGTATTAAGTATATTGTTTATATATGTGTGAGTGTGTAGTTACTTTCTTCTAACACATAAATATGAAGTATTTGCTATGAAATACGTGCTATGTGTTTATATATTATTTGTCTATTTGAGATGGGCATGGAAATTGGAGTTTTATACAGGTGTTAAATGATTTAAACTGTGTAAGTATTTATATCTACAAAATTGTTGGGTAGAACATAGGTAGATGGAATAGTTGGTGACTATGGAGTTAGCGCCTATTGTATAAACCTTGGCGACGATGTGACTTCGTGCCTATTTGATGAACCTTGGCGACTATGGAGTTAGCGCTTGTTGAGTAAACCTTGGCGACTATGGAGTTAACGTTTGTTGAGTAAACCTTGGCGACTATGGAGTTAGCGCTTGTTAAGTGAACCTTGGTGACTATGGAGTTAGCGCCTGATAACTATGGATTTAGTACTTGATAAATAAACTTTGGCAGCAATGGAATTCGTGCCAATTCCTTACGAATAAACGAATGAAGGATAGTTGGTTCTTAGGGTAAAACCATAAGAAGATAATGGGGATGGGTAATTGGGTTGATTGTTTGCTGATTAAATGTAATAATTATATTATTGTGGGTTGAAAACCCTATATGCTCATCAGGCTCCCAAGTCTGACCCACTCAGTTTTCTTTTCATTACAGGTAATGGCACAAGGGTATAAGTTGGTGGACTTGACGAGAGATTTTGGATTATAGATCAGTAGTTAAATAACTATTGTAAAGTTTATTTTATATTGTTTATGCTTTTGGTCTGTATCGAATATGACATCCCAAGGTTTTATTATTTAATGAAAATACATTCTCTTTGAGAAATGTTTGGATAAATGGTTATCATATTTTTGTTTTTGGGAACAAATTCGGCAATAGTTTTCTTTAAGCGATTACTCTGATTTTAAAAACAAAGCATAAACAAATCGGTGTTTTCTGGCCGTGAAATTGGGGATGTCACAACTGTTGTTGCTCCGGACGTCCCCCGGCTATAATTCCCACAAAACGATTAGTCAACCACCGCTAGATGTTCTTAGGGTAAAATGACCCTTTTTACCCCTTACCAAGTCAAGTCCAGGTCAAAGTCAACTTCCAGTTGACTGGACTCGCCGAGTCCATCCCTCACTGATCCGGTCCCACTCACCAGGTCCCTCCCCCACTCACTGAGTCACCCCTGACTTGCTACTCGGGACTATGGGGCCGACTCGAGTCCCAACTCGCCGAGTTCCTCGAGCAACTCGCCGAGTTCCTCGAGCAGATCCCCTGCTCGCTTTCAATCCACACTAGAACACCCCATACAAGGGTTTGGGTTTCGGGACTACGCTACACAGCTAATTCCGCGCACAGGTACGAAGGGTTGAGCCTTCGATGCTTAAACCCCTCGTGATCTGTGGATGTTCATATGACTCACCGAGTTTGAGGAACTACTCGGCGCGCTCCAGGCAATCTTCATAGAACTCGCCGAGTTCCACTTTGGGACTCGCCGATTCCTTCGACCCATTCCCTGAGTAGGCCAGATCTGGGACATGCACTTCACAACCACAGATCCAAGGTCCTAGGGCTCATTTACCACGTAAAGTTGCAAAATTTACGTGCATGTATGGCCCTATGAGCTCAAACATGCAATTCCAAGCTCTTCAAGGGGTCCTATACTCAATGGGGACCTCAAACACCTCAACCACAGAGACTTTATGCTACTAGGATGACCAAAAGGTCCAAATCCGAAGTCCTTGCAGATCATTAACCATAGACACATAGAGATTTAGGTTCTTAGGGCTTAAAACCTCTTTTTTAAGGACAAAAAGGGGACTCAATGAACTAAAGATCAAGGTAGGAACTTTTCTACCTGAATAGAAGCCCTTCACAGAGTAGATTCCGGATCTTCTTCCTTTCTTGCACTCTTCAACCTTCTCCTTCTTTTCCCAAGCTCCAAACCACCTTCAAAATGCTAAAAATCACCCACAAGGACACAAAAGGGGCTAGGGTTTCGTTCTACAGATCTCTGGGAGTGCTAGGGGAAATGGAGGCTGGGTTAGATCGTTTAAATAGGGTGCAAACACCCGGGTTAGGGTTTAAGTCCAGACAGGGTCTACTCGCCGAGTAGACCGAGCAGATCCCGCGTCTAGTCCCGCTTCTACTCGGCGAGTTAGTCCTTCAACTTGCCGAGTCCAAGGTTAATTATGCAATATAAGGAGATTTAATAACCAAGAATACATACCAGGAACCAGGTGCTACAAATCTCCCCCACTTATTTTAGACTTCGTCCTCGAAGTCTGTTGCTCGATCCTGAAACAGCTCGGGATAATGCTCCATCATCTCGTCCACCAGCTCCCAAGTCCATTCCGAACCCTTGAGGTGCTGCCATTGCACCTTCACTAGCTCCATCCTCTTGTTTCTCAAATCCTTCGACTTTCGGTCGAGGATTGCGACTGGGCGCTCAATGTAGTTCAGGCTGTCATCAACCTGAATATCCTCTAAAGGCACTACTGCTGAATCATCCACTAGGCACTTCCGCAGCTGAGAAACATGGAAAGTGTTGTGGATCTGGCTAAGCTCGACTGGCAGATCCAGTCTATACGCCACCTTGCCCACCCGGGCTACAACCCTGAATGGTCCGATGAATCTCGGGCCCAACTTGCCCCGCTTCCTGAATCGAATGACGCCTTTCCAAGGCGACACCTTCAGGAGAACCATATCCCCGAATTGGAACTCCAAGTCGGATCGACGCTTGTCGGCGTAACTCTTCTGTCGACTCTGAGCAGTCTGAAGCCTGCTCCGAACCTGCTGGATTTTCTCAGTCGTCTTGAGCACCACTTCGGTGCTCCCCATGACTCTCTGGCCAACTTCACCCCAGCATATCGGGGTCCTGCACCTCCGTCCATACAACATCTCGAATGGAGGGCGGTCGATACTCGCGTGGTAGCTGTTGTTGTAGGAGAACTCGGCCAAGGGAAGATAGGTATCCCGGCTACCACCGAAGTCTAACATGCCCGCCCGCAACATATCCTCCAAGGTCTGGATGGTCCGCTCGCTCTGACCATCCGTCTGCGGGTGAAAGGCGGTGCTAAAATGCAAACGAGTGCCCAACTTTTCATGAAATCTCTTCCAAAATATGGAAGTAAAACGCACATCCCTGTCCGAGATAACCGATACTGGCATCCCGTGCCGCGCCACGATTTCCCTGATATAGATGTCAGCCAATTTCTCGGTCGATATGCTCTCATGAATCGGGATAAAGTGAGCACTCTTGGTCAATCGATCCACGATGACCCAAATCGAATCCACTCCACGCGTGGTCCTGGGAAGTTTCGTGATAAAATCCATCGTGATATCTTCCCATTTCCACAGTGGAATATCCAACGGCTGCATCTTGCCATGCGGTCCCTGATGTTCGGCCTTGACCTTCCTGCAGGTCAAGCACCGCTCAACGTACCATGCCACATCCCGCTTCATGCAGGGCCACCAATAATCTAGACGAAGATCCCTATACATCTTTGTCGCCCCGGGATGAATAGAGAATCGGGACTTGTGCGCCTCTTCCATCAAAATCTGGCGCACGCCTCCGTGATACGGCACCCACACCCTACGGTGTAGCGTCAATAGTCCTCGGCTATCATAATCGAAGGAGGAAACCTGACCCACCACACGCTCGCTCTTCCGATGCTCCTCCTTTATAGCCTCCTGTTGAGCCTCCCGAATTCACTCCAACAGGGGAGTCACCACGGTCATCCTCATGCATACGTCCCTGATCGGCGCCGCCTTACGGCTAAGCGCATCGGCCACCACATTGGCCTTCCCCGGGTGGTAGAGGATCTCGCAATCATAATCCTTCACCACGTCCAACCATCGATGCTGCCTCATGTTCAGATTCGGCTGATCCATGAGGTACCTCAAACTATTGTATTCCGTGTAAATGGTACATTGAACCCCGTAGAGGTAATGTCGCCAAATCTTAAGGGCAAAAACAACCGCCCCCAACTCCAAATCATGCGTCGGGTAGTTCGCCTCGTGAGGCTTGAGCTGCCTCGAGGCGTAGGCAATGACATGCCCCCTCTGCATCAATACTGCGCCCAACCCTGAAATGGACGCGTCACAATAAACCACAAAATCCTCTACGCCTTCTAGCAGGGCTAAGATCGGCGCCTCGCACAATCTCTGTCTCAGTGTCTCAAATGCAGCATGTTGTTCGGGTCCCCACCGAAAGATCACGGCTTTCTTCGTCAGCCACGTCAGGGGTACGACTATCTTGGAGAAATCCTGAATAAACCTCCGATAGTAGCCTGCTAGTCCTAGGAAACTCCGAATCTCAGATGGAGACTTCGGAACCTCCCATCTCATCACACCCTCGACCTTGGCCGGATTGACTAGAATCCCGTTCTGGTTGATGAGGTGTCCGAGAAATTGCACCTCGCGCAACCAAAACTCACACTTGGAGAACTTGGCATACAAGCTCTCCCTCCTCAGGGTCACCAACACCTCTCTCAGATGCTCCTCATGCTCCTCCTGGGTCTTGGAATAAACCAAGATGTCATCGATAAAGACTATCACAGACCGATCCAACATCGGTCTGCATACGCGGTTCATGAGGTCCATGAACGCGGCAGGAGCATTGGTGAGCCCAAACGGCATCACCACGAACTCATAGTGGCCATAGCGCGTCCGAAACGCGGTCTTCGGCGCATCCTCCTCCCTGACCCTCATCTGATGGTATCCCGAACGCAAATCGATCTTGTAAAACCAAGATGCTCTCTGAAGCTGGTCAAAGAGATCATCAATCCTCGGGAGTGGGTAACAGTTCTTCACCGTTACCTTATTCAGCTCCCGATAGTCTATGCACATCCGGTGCGACCCATCCTTCTTCTTCACAAACAGGATCGGGGCTCCCCAGGGTGAACTACTCGTACAAATAAATCCCTTGTCTAGCAGCTCCTGCAGCTGCGTAGACAACTCCTCCATCTCGGGAGGAGCCAACCGATACGGTGCCTTGGCTATCGGAGTCGCACCAGGAACGAGGTCAATCCTGAACTCCACCTGTCGCTCCGGAGGTATCCCAGAAAGCTCCTCCGGGAAAACATCTGCAAAATCTCGAACCACCGGAACCTCGCTCACTGTCGTCTTACCCGCCTCCTGGGTATCCATCACATACGCGACGTATCCTGTGCATCCCTGCTAAAGATAGCGCCTAGCCCTCGCTGCTGAACATACAGTGGGTCCGCCATGTGGCCTCTTGCCATGAATCACTAACTCTCCTCTTCCTGGGGTCCTGACTCGCACTAGCTGTTGCGCGCAATCTATCACTGCCCCATTAGGGATCAACCAATCCATGCCTATAATCACCTTGTTCCCACGCAGCGGAATGGGAACCAAGTCTACCAAGTAATGCTCCTCGAACAAACGCAATACGCAATCTCGAAATACCATCGATGCCCGCACCGATCGATCATCAACAATCTCTACCTCTAAAGGGAAATCTAACTCGCCCGAAGACTCCTGAAACTTCTTGCTAAGCGCAAGGGAAACAAATGATCGGGATGCACCTGAGTCGAACAACACCTGAATTGGTATGTCGTTCACATGGAACGATCCTAGTGTATACATATACATACGGAGCGCATATCAACATCATAACGTTATAAAAATATAAGAGAGGGAAATAATCATACCCGTCACCACATCGGGTGCAGCGCGTGCCTCCTCGGTAGTCAGCTGAAACGCTCGGCTCCTCACCACTGGAGCCTCTGCCTTGCACTGCCGGCCATCCGTGATCCGCAGGGTCGCTGGAGTTGGCGTCTTCACCGGTGCTGAAACTGTCAACTGGGGGCAATTGGCCTTCTTGTGGCCCCTCTGGTTGCAGTGGAGCAGGAGCAGTGCAATCCCTGCTAAAGTACCCAGACTTTCCACACTTGTAGCAGCCTGATGATCCCAACCTGCACGCCCCCTTGTGTGCCTTGCCGCATTTCCTGCAGCGTTCCCGTCCCTGTTGGCCTTTCGGCCCCGCATCTAGTCCCTTGGGCTTCTTCCCTGAAGCCCCTCCTGACTGACCCTCTTCTGCCTTCCGTTTCCGGATGTGTTCCAAATCTATCTCCCTCTCCCTCGCCCTGGCAATCATGGAGTCCAGGGTAGGGCAAGCCGAAAAGCTAACATGCTACCGGATGTCAGATCGTAGCATATCATGATAACGGGTCCTCCTCATATCCTCGTCACCAGCATACTGGGGAACCAACAAGGCCCTCTCCCGGAACTTGGCGATGATCTCCGCCACAGTCTCCGTCGTCTGTCTCATGTCTAGAAACTTCTTGGCTAGCTGCTGAAGCTCGACAGTCGGCGCAAACTCTGCCCTGAACTTGGTCACAAAGTCCGACCAGGTCATAGCCTCGATAGCTGAGGCTCCCAACGAGTCACCCACTGACTCCCACCAATCACGAGCTCGGTCTCGCAAGCACCCTGCTGCATACCTCACCTTCGACCCCTCGGGGCAGAAGCTAGTCAACTATGCAGACTCGATGTCTGCAATCCATCGCCTGGCAGCAATAGGGTCTTTTACCCCGTGGAAATCTGGCGCACCACTGCCCCTGAAGTCCTTAAAGGACATTGTGCGAGGACCCGACTGGCCAGATGCCATGTCGCTCCTGAACGCCCTGAGGCGATCCTCCATCAACTCGATGATCCCTTCCTTGATCGACCCGAAGATAATGGGAGTCGACTCAAGGATACCCCTGGTGATCTCTGATGCGATGAACTCGCGTAGTCCCTCATCTACCTGCTCGGAACCTGATCCCGAACCTGACCCCTCTCTTAAACCGCCATCTATCGGCCTCGATCGAAGTACCGCCATTCTGCAATACATAATAACACACATTAGTGATACTGATACTTCCTGAGGGATCTCAACTACTGACAAGTTCCTTGGTCTGATCTTGGCCTCCCTTGGTTTGGGTGCGGATCCTCTGCTTTCAGTAGTACGGGCCCATACTACCTTCCACATCTATCCGTACCTTCTTCAAGGACTGCCTCGACTCCACCAAATCCCTTCCACTACGGCTGATCACTACTATACTCATCCTAGGCTTGCCCTAGGAAAATCTCAGACTCCACCCTACCAGGTTCTCAGCTGCTGAAGGCCTCTTAGTAGTGCCAATTAACCATTACCTGAACACCATCACATGTGGTGAGGCTCGGATAATCCTTCGAGTGACAGGCTCACCCCTACAACGGTTAGACTCAAACGAGAGTTGCGCAATAGGGCTAAATCCAACACTCTAAGATTATTCAACCCTGGTCACATGTGACGTGACGTATTCACCTAATGGATAACTCCCACCACTCAGGGTCCCACAAAGCACAAAGCAAGCAGCATTCAAGCCAAGGGAACAATCTCATTCAACTCAGGAACTGTACTAGCATGCAATGTTAAGCTCATACCATCAGGCATAACCTAAACAGGCTATCCTACTTGCTGTCTACTCAATACTAGCATGCAATTCTCATACAGCTGAGACACATAAAGCAGGCACATAAGACATCACTCCTAGATCCTTAGTCCTATTCTAGCATGTTGTTCTACAAAAGCTGATAAACATAACATAAACTTGTATGCGTACTTTGGGGAATACTTACTTGAGCTCGGCCGGTCGCGCACATCACACACTTCGTTCTTTCTCAAAACTCTTTTATCAATTTTTAGAAAATATTTTTATTTAGAAAATCTTTTAATCCCTCGATTTGAGTTCAGACACCCCGAAGGTGTGTCCGAATCCCTCAAACCAGGGCTCTGATACCAACTTGTAACGACCCAAATTTCACGTCCAAAATTTTTGTTATAACACATTACATAAAAAAAACATTAATAGTTAAAACATTGTTTGATTAAACCATTTCACATCGAAAAGAAAATTGAAAACCAAACAACCAAAATGTCAGAGTGTCAATCCCAGAGTAAGCTAATAACTGCGGAAACAAGAGTGTGTGTGACATACTGCTACCGTGCCGGCTCCTTCCCCTTGACTAGAGAGGTACCTGAAACAACAACTGGAAAACGTAAGCACAAAGCTTAGTGAGTTCCCCCACCGTACCACATACCATAATAACCACATAACACACATATATTGTCAGGCATATCCGGGTGCCTGACCTACCCTTTCGGTCCTCTCGACCGGGTATTGCCAAGCATATCTGGGTGCTGGCCTCCCCTTCGGTCCTCTCGACCGGATACTGCCTAGCATATCTGGGTGCTGGCCTCCCCTTCGGTCCTCTCGACCGGATACTGCCTAGCATTTCTGGGTGTTGGCCTCCCCTTCGGTCCTCTCGACCGGATACTGGAGACTATCTCTCCCCCTCTACTACTACCACAAAGCACATATCACAATATCAGAATCCAACTAGCATGACTGGGTATAACTACCCCTTCGTCCCTATCGACTGGATATCTTGGGGACTATCTCCCCTACCACTACTAACACATAGAATCATATCATATTAGCACATTAACATAGCACATGTAGTAGTAACCCCTAGATGAGTATCATGGAGACAAACATCTACATACAACTCCTACTGGTGGGCCGGCATTGTGGCCGTAGACCCACCGCTACTGGAAGGCAACTCACCTCGAAAAGGCTGTTGGTCTGTGTGGGAATTGACTGTCTACTGCTGCTGTTGCTGCTGCTGCTCCGGACGTCCCCCGACTATAATTCCCACAAAACAATTAGTCAACCACCGCTAGATATTCTTAGGGTAAAATGACCCTTTTTACCCCTTACCAAGTCAAGTCCAGGTCAAAGTCAACTTCCAGTTGACTGGACTCGCCGAGTCCATCCCTCACTGATCCGGTCCCACTCACCAGGTCCCTCCCCCACTCACTGAGTCACCCCTGACTTGCTACCCGGGACTATGGGGCCGACTCAAGTCCCAACTCGCCGAGTTCCTCGAGCAACTCGCCGAGTTCCTCGAGCAGATCCCCTGCTCGCTTTCAATCCACACTAAAACACCCCATACAAGGGTTTGGGTTTCGGGACTACGCTACACAGTTAATTCCGCGCACATGTACGAAGGGTTGAGCCTTCGATGCTTAAACCCCTCGTGATCTGTGGATGTTCATATGACTCGCTGAGTTTGAGGAACTACTCGGCAAGCTCGAGGCAATCTTCATAGTACTCGCCGAGTTGTTCTTCAAACTCGCCGAGTCGACGACCATCTTCATAGAACTCGCCGAGTTCCACTTTGGGACTCGCCGAGTCCTTCGACCCATTCCCTGAGTAGGCCAGATCTGGGACATGCAACACTTCACAACCACAAATCCAAGGTCCTAGGGCTCATTTACCACGTAAAGTTGCAAACTTTACGTGCATGCATGGCCCTATTAGCTCAAACATGCAATTCCAAGCTCTTCAAGGGGTCCTATACTCAATGGGGACCTCAAACACCTCAACCACAAAGACTTTATGCTACTAGGATGACCAAAAGGTCCAAATCCGAAGTCCTTGCAGATCATTAACCATAGACACATAGAGATTTAGGTTCTTAGGGCTTAAAACCTCTTTTTAGGGACAAAAAGGGGACTCAATGAACTAAAGATCAAGGTAGGAACTTTTCTACCTGAATAGAAGCCCTTCACAGAGTAGATTCCGGATCTTCTTCCCTTCTTGCACTCTTCAACCTTCTCCTTCTTTTCCCAAGCTCCAAACCACCTTCAAAATGCTAAAAATCACCCACAAGGACACAAAGGGGCTAGGGTTTCGTTCTACAGATCTCTGGGAGTGCTAGGGGAAATGGAGGCTGGGTTAGATCGTTTAAATAGGGTGCAAACACCCGGGTTAGGGTTTAAGTCCAGACAGGGTCTACTCGCCGAGTCCCTCGGACATACTCGCCGAGTAGACTGAGTAGATCCCGCGTCTAGTCCCGCTTCTACTCGGCGAGTTAGTCCTTCAACTCGTCGAGTCCAAGGTTAATCATGCAATATAAGGAGATTTAATAACCAAGAATACATACCAGGAACCAGGTGCTACAGGAAGGTAGTTCAGTTTTTTCAAATTTTGTATTTGATGGATCTCACCATTCCTAGGAAGGGTGGAAGGAATTTGATTCCATACTTCATTTTTTTATTAGAAGACCAAAATACCCTCATTAAATATATTGAAATAAGCAAAAATATTTATAAAAAAATGGATTATATGTGAAACTAAAAAAAAGCAAAAAAAAAAATAGATTTTATTATTCATGTCCATTCCAATTCCACCCTAACCGAGGCATGACGGATTATGATTACAGTTTCCTCCAACTGATTCACTGTAATTATATTTATTTTAATATATGTTGCGAGGGTATCTTGGTTCTTAATAAAAAAGGAAGAGATTAATTGAATTCCTTCCACCCTGTCCAAAAAATGGAGAAATCCATCAAACATGGAAATTGAAGGATTTGGACGGAATTAAATTCCATCCATTGGGCATGGAAGGGTAAATTCGTAAAGAGTTAAGAGCTAATGGGGGAAACCTCACCGTTCAATCTAAGGAACATTGTGGGCATTGTAAAATATGTTCACCTTCATCCAAAGTACACCTAAATAATAAAATATACTGATTTAGTAACTGTACTAATATTTGTTTGTGTTCAGGCATTTAATCTAACACCTGAGATGCCAAAAAAAATTAAGTCTAAGTAAATGGTAAATTTAAAGAATATGACTAACCTGATAGTCATGTTCTCCAATTCCAAAATTCTCAGCATCTTACTCTTAGTTATGCTATTCCCACCACCACGTTTCGTCATATTTCTCTTCTCAGCCTCATGTAACACCATTTCATACAACAATGAGCGTCCATTACATATGTAGCAATAGCTGACGCAATCTGAAGAGGAAGCAAGTTAATTCAGATTTTGAAATACAAACAGAGGGTGGGGATGGACTCACACCAATTGAGCAAAAACAACAAATAATCAACAACAAAAACATTAATTGGCACCACTCACCTTAACTAAATAAGGTAACACTACTTATTGACCATCACAATCCAAAATATGTATGGATTTAAGATTAGATTTTGCCATTGTAAATATACGTTGGGTTTTTTAAACATAATGTATTAATTGCCACCCTTGTAAAAGAGAAAAGATCCACATGATGATTTTGAATCTATCAATTGACTACAATGATGAGCATGAAGTTGACAGTAGTAACTTTTGACTGTAAAAAGGAAATACCGCAACTTCTATTGAAATAACTTAATGTGTTTTGAGATGAATCCTTGAAGTGGTGAAATGAAGTTCTTTGTACACGGTTAAGCATATGTTTTGGCCGGGACATACACCAAAAAAAATAAAAAATAAAAAAGAACCTTGGCATTTTAACAAACACCTGGGGTGCGACTACAATAGCAGCAAAACACCGGAATCAGCAGATGCATCAAAGGCTGCTGGTTTTGCAGATTTGAAAATTGTTGATCTTTAACCATGTGTATCACTCTGTAACAATCCCCTGGGCATGCCTATGCCTGTTGTCATCCGATAAAAAAAATAGAAAGTTCATGATTCAGAGCTTTGTTCTAAAACCAAACAAAACAAAGGGGCGTGAATGTAACTATGGATGTAAGTCAAATATAAGATGGAATTATCTAACGGTAATTACTCTGTAGTTGACTTAATTTAATCCCTACAAAAATAGAGCAATATATTCTAACATGTTTATCACTCTGTAACAATCCCCTAGGCATGCCTATGCCTGTTGTCATCCGATAAAAAAAATAGAAAGTTCATGATTCAGAGCTTTGTTCTAAAACTAAACAAAACAAAGGGGCATGAATGTAACTATGGATGTAAGTCAAATATAAGATGGAATTACCTAACGGTAATCACTCTGTAGTTGACTTAATTTAATCCCTACAAAAATAGAGCAATATATTCTAACATGTTTACATGTATCTTAGAAGATGGAATTACCTAAAACTAGTGATATCAACGAATCAGAAATCCTCAAAGGCAATTACTGAACCACTGAAATAATTAACACTCACATCATATCGAAAACGCTTCCATCCTCAGTGCACACTGCGTCTTCGAATGGAGTAAATATAAGGCTGCAAATTTCACGAAAGTGATGTAGTCAATCTTCAACTCGCATATGTAGAGGAAGCATACATAAAGATAGAATTTCAGAAATTTGAACTAAAAGAGAAAGATGAAGAACGTGAGTATGCGCAACAATAGAAGGGAAGACATTTAAAAGGTGTGCGGAGCTCTTTGGACTTGGCACCACCCCACTCGGTGGCCCACTCTGTCTTTGTAAGGTACATCTGGTCTTTGCTTTGTTGTTTCTTCCCCATCTTTCTTCAAAATTTCTGAACTTGGACCAAATTAGGGTTTACAGGAGAGTTTGCCGAGAATAATAAGTGTATTCGGGCAAATAGATCTCTCTATTCTCTTTCTTATCCCATCAATGGAGAAACGATGTCGGAAATCGCGACTGTTGGATCTGATACAATGGTCGCTAATGCGTAAAAAGTCCGTCGAGCCGGCTTAATTCTACGATGGTTGTCTGAAGTCTGAAGCATTGATTCTTCTTCGATGTAGATGCATTTAGAGAGAGGTTCGTTGGTGATGTTGCAGACGAAATCGAAAGACATAAGTGGGAGATTTAGGCGGTGGTGAGAAGGTGAAGAAGAATCGAGAATAGGTAGTCAAAGCGGTGGAGTTGGTAACCTTGTGGTAACCCGATCATGAGTGTGACACGAATGGGTGGTGGGTGAGACGTGGACAAAACACGTATCACTTCCTGAAAGAAGCGGTGGATTACACCTGTTAGCCCTGGTGGACAGCCAACCTGATAAAGAACACGTGTGAACCAACAATTAAAGAATGACATAAAAGACTCAAGGCAAAGAAAAAAATGGATTTGAACATACATAAATAGATAGGGGACTAATTTTGCCAATTACCTAACAAATTTACTGTAGCTAAGAACACACAATTTTAATATATAGTATAATTACAAAACGTTAGGGATGTTTGGGATTGCTTTTTCAACATTGAAAACTATTGTGTAAAAATGTTTGTTGATTTATGGTGATAGTAAAATAATTTTTTTTTAAAAAAATATTCAATAAATTTTTAAGACAATAAAAATTAATAAGACAGTAAGTTAAAAAATATTTAATTTAAACTAATTGTAATTTTTTTTATTTATTGTTAGCGAGAATGGTTTTAAATATGGTTAGGTTTTACATGGCTTTTTATAACTTTTTTTAAAGCTAATAAAAAAATTATTCTAAAAATGTTTTTGAGTTTGCCAAATATTTTTTTGATTTATTATTTTTTTTTAAAAGCCAATAAATCAATAAATTATTTTGAAGAACAATTTCAAACACTCCTTTACTTTAACTTATTGGTTTTTTAAAAAGTTAATAAATCAATAAAGCGTTTCGAGAAACAATTCCAAACACTCCTTCAACATAAACGCGTTAATTAGTAGGAGTATAATTTTTAATTTGGAGTCATCATTTTTATTTCATTCCTTTTAGGGTTTATCTTTCAAATTAGCTTAATAACTTGCTTAGGAAGGTAATTTTTGATATCCTAGTCAAATTATATTTTCTCTTCTTTAAATAAGGCATCCTTTTGTTTATGGTGTTTTCTCAAGCATTAGTGTTTTTCCCTCTCGTAACATTGTTATACCCTTAATTTAAAGGGTTTATCGTAATCCATAATTGTCTATCATATAATTGTTTGCTACATCAAAGTTTCCTTAAATTCGATTATTTTTCTTAAAAGCTATAAAAAGGACTATGAGAACGCATGAAATAAAAGAAACTAAGGTATGATGCTATGATTTGGTTATTTTTTTTTAAATATCATGACTTGATATAAAAAAAATGAGATTACAGTGCTTCAATAGAAATAAATGGGAGTATAATGCCATTATAACATCTTTTATCATTTCTTTTTGTCGAAACAACGATCTTCCGGTTTTTCTTTCTCAAAGACAACAAAAAATATGAGAGAATATGAAAAAAAGGAAATTAAAGTAGGATGCTACGATTTGGTTAAATTTTCAAAGTATAATGTCATAATAAGAGAAAAAAAGTAAAACAACAAGGCATTAATATAAATAAATGGAAGTTGAATGCTTTATATATATTTATCCATTAGAGCAACGTAAGTACTCTTGTTTTTTCTTAAAACTAATTTAACAAACAATTTCAAGCATATCTTTTATTTTCGTTTTTATAAAGTTTTTTACCTCTTGGATTTTTAAGGGACATAAGATGTGGAAACTTGATTGGATGTCTAAAGTCGGTTGTAGTTCCTCAAGTTTCTGGACACGGTATTATATGCCCAAAAACTAGGATTATTTTCAGGATTTTCTAAAGAGTTGGTTCGGATTTTTCAATTGGAACCACTGAGGGAGGAGGACTTCAACCTCTTAGGGAAATGGATTGTTATAGTTGAAAGCTTGAATAAAGAGGCATTGAGACCTATCTTAAAACTAAAGGATGTTGGATTCGCAAGTGTAGTTTCTTCATTTCTTTTCCCATTTTATAGCGAACTCACCAACTTTAGTTTTCATTTACATATGATAGAAAAGTCCCACCTTGAAATGGCAACTATCAAACCTCTTGCAAATTAAAAAAATGTAAACCATTGCATTATTTCATTAAGAAAACAACAACATAATATTCATAAATGGTTAAGTAAAGTTGGGTGTAGTTGATTCCCTTGAAAACCATTAATTTTTAGTCGATCTCCCTTGAAAATTCTCTCATGGAAAGTAGTAAAAGTTAGGCTAAATGCAAGAAAGTATGTTGTCATTTATGGAATCAATCCATCGAGATCAACAAATTCCATTTTGTCGTGATGTGAAGTGATAGTTTTTTTCAACAAAATACTTTTTTTTTATAGTGGGCTAATTACCCATCAATAAATAAAGTTTCTTTCAACTAATAGTTTTCTTTCGGTAAATAACTTTTCTTTCAAAAATAAGTCATTGAAATCAAAGTATCAAAGTGGAAGATGCAGGAAATCAAATCCTCTTCCCTTAGACATTGAGTGTACCCATGCACAAACTTAAACAAACCCAACTTCCAGCTACGATGGTTGTGGATTTCGTCCTTCAATTTTTGATTTTCCATCTTTAAAGAAACACGTAAGGCCTGTTTTGGAGTTTAACTGTAAAGTCTTACAATTATTATTCATAAAACATCGAAAAGTATACTAATTTGATCAAAATTGGAGTTGTATACCATGTGTTTTAGGTGAAGTAAAAGTAATCAATGTTATTATTATTAGATAGATATGATGTTCAATATACAACACAATATGCATAGAGTACAAGTATTGGTGTGTTGATGTGGTGTGACGATGATGTGACTAACATTTTTAGTGCGGTGCTGTGGGGTACAAATAATGCATCAACACAAACCATTTAAAAGGCCAGCAATTTATTATAGGACCTAATGTTAAATCAATGACTTGTTTTCTGGTCAAAAGTTCATAAATCCTTTTAATATCTAGTACTAGTAGTAATAGCAATCGACATAATAAACGCACTCTAGTAAGGCTTCACATTTATTCCTACATAATAATGCCTGTCATGTCATGTCCTCATGACTCAAGTAGATACAAGTTGTTGTCTGCCTTCAACTTTAGCAAGACCGAAATCAGAAAGCTTTGCATTGTATTATTCCTGATAAATTAAATCATACATACAAGAGACCAAACGCCTATACATGCAAATATTAACATCCCCACAATAGCATTTGTTGCTTTGTTTATTCTAGCACCAAACTTCAATTTCTTCCTTTATAACATTATTCTTTGAAATTTTTATCTAAATACAAAACAAATTTTTCATAGCTATAACCGGATAGATTGTTCAAAGTAAAAAGGTTAGAATAAAAAGATTTAGAAACTACAGTTCTATAATTACATAGACGTTTTAAAGTATAATTCCCTGCATTTAGGGGTGCAAAACAAGGATGGAAAGTTACTCAACATTTTATTCTTAGTTAAATAAAGATGGGAATAATTTTTTGAAACTAATTCAAATTGTTTTTAATAACACACAGTCTTGAATGTGTAACATTGTCCAGCAAAGTTGGTAAAGTATGAGAATCTGGTTTCCTAGCATTATTAAGTATATAGGTAAATGACTATAAACAAACTTCCTTCATATTTGTTTAATTTCCTCCTGTAATAGCATTGTACATTTACCCAATTATAGCAAAAATTATACAAATACCAAAAAAAAAAAAAATCTGGTTATTGTACCTTGGGAGAGGCTAGACTCTCGAATTTCTAGCAAAGTATCAGGGTTTTATTGTGTTCTCTTGGTATTTTGAGTGAATCATTGATAAGCCCCAACTTTAACTGGTTTATAGCCTAAGGGTATAAGGGTAGAATTGTCCTTTTAATTAAGTATCCATAGGTTGTTATCTGTGAGTGGGAGAGGAATTGTGGGGGGCAACATTTTGTTGTCTGTTGTGTCCTTGGGTCCTTCTGTCTCGGTCTAGGTATGTAGTAGTAGAAGGTATATGTTATAGAACTTTGTTCTTCATGGAATTATCTTAATATTATCAACTATTTCTTTTAGTGTGAGTGTTAGAATGTTTGAGTTATCTGATAGATTCAACAAGGGTCTATCGATCATTGAATATAGCGAAGCTTTTGTATATCTGTTCTTGTTTTGTTGATTTCATTCTATAAGTGAATCCATACCAATTGGTATCTCTCAAAAGTCAAAATCAACGTCAAGATGGGTGAGAACCTCCTTGATTGCTATTGTTTTTTGTTGATGCAATTGGAGAGAACAACGAAAGATAGTTTGTTGAAGGCTGAAGAGGTTGAATCGATGCTTATCATCTTGAATCAATCAGAAGAAAGTGTTTTATGGGTGGTCAACTATCAGTTCTCTTAATTTTGCAATGACGCCTAATGGGGCTTAACTTTAGGTCTATTTTCCCTGTTCTCAATGGATGCAGAAACCAACAACCTTGGGAGATTGGGATGTGAGAAGAAAAGGGTTACTTGTAACTTTTCTTCAATCTCACATATTTTATATTAATATTATATAGATAGAGTAGAAAGAAGGAGTCAGAGAAAGGGTTCTGGGATTACCCAATCAACTCATTTCTTTATGCTCTTCCCAGCTTTACCCTACACCAAAATAAATTTGTTAGAAAATTGATTCTCTAACTATATACCAAAAAAACCATAAATAAAAAGATTTGATGAAAGAAAGGTAAGTAGGTAGGGAGAACGTTGATTCTTCTTCTCCTTCATAGCTTCAAGTCTTTGCTGCTCTTCCCATTATATCCTAAAAAAATAGATTTGATACAAGCTTAACTACATATCTTTTTATGTTGATTGAAGAGAGGTTGCAATTTCATAATATGTGGAGCTTTCATGCATATTAACATACTTTGCAAAACGAAATTCTACACCCAACACAATTAGCAAGTCCATAAAACATCTATTAAAATTCATGTCATTAAATAAACAAAATGATAAACAACAGATACCAGCCTGAACATCTTCAAAATCAGTGTAAAGGCAACATCATTGAAACCCAAAATTTAATGTCTAAAGTAACAAAAAATCTTTAAGCGCATCACACTTACCTCAATGAGTAAAAACAGTGTTGTTCCATCTAGTTGGTTTATCAGGAATGGATCCAGGCTTGAACTTTGAAGCCTCATGCCTAGCAAGTTCAGGAGGCACATAACTGTTGCTCTGTGTCAGCATCTGCTTCAAATCATAAAACACATCAGTATCATGAAGAGTCAAGAATGTTGTAGCTATACCTGTCTTCCCTGCACGACCTGTACGCCCTATACGATGTGTATACATTTCAATTTTACCAGGCATATCATAGTTTATGACATGAGCCACATCAGGTATATCAATCCCACGCCCTGCAACATCTGTAGCAACTAATACATTGAATCTTTTTGTCCTAAAACCTTCAAGACTCGTTTCCCTCTGTTCTTGTGACTTGCCACCTCGCAACGTTGTCACACAGTAACCTGAAATTTCCAGTTTCTTGGATACATGGTCAGCGGTTATTTTAGTGTTAACAAACACAATGGCTTTCTTATCCACAACTTCATCAAGCAATTCTTGCAGCCTAGGCATTTTCTCTGATTCCTTTACCATCATAACATGTTGTGTAATGAGATCGTTTGCCTTTCCTGCAGTTCCAACTGTAACCATAACAGGGTTCCTCAAGTATTTCCTGGCTAGTCTCTCCACAGCTGGAGGCATGGTGGCACTGAACATATAAGTGGTTCTGTATATTCTTTTCTCATCAAGTTCTTCATCTTCATTCTCGGGTTTGAAGTTGCTTGATGGCATTGCATCCAGAACCTCTACAACTTCGGGTTCCATACCCAGGTCGATCATTCGGTCAGCCTCATCAAGAACAATATAGTTACACTGGTTTAGAACAGCATATTGGTTCTTCAGGCAATCTTTAAGTCGCCCAGGTGTAGCAATGAAAACTTCACACCCTTGGCTAATCTCAAATGCTTGTTCTTTAATTGGGCGTCCACCAACAATGGAAACAACTTTGATGCCTAGATAATGGGCGAACTTGTTAGTCTCATCCTCGATTTGCTGTGCAAGTTCTCTGGTAGGTGCCATGACAAGTGCGTATGGTCCCTCACCCTTGTTTTCTTCACTTATAGGAGGGAGTCTGGTGATGTAACTCAACATTGGAAGAACAAAAGCAGCTGTTTTACCTGAACCAGTCTCGGCAACCCCAATGACATCTCTTTGCTGGAGACCAAGAGGAATGGCAGCCATTTGAATGGGAGATGGGGTCTTGTAACCAGCCCTCTCAACAGCTTTCAACAGCTCAGTGCTCAGTTTACTTTCAACCCAACTCCTCATAGGCCTGGGAATTTTGGAACCTTTGTAAGATATGTTGAAATCTTCCCTAAAGATCCTCCAATCTCTCTCTGTCATTTCCTCTAGTTTCTTCTCAGACCAGTGGCGATCCACTCTCATGTCAAATGTATCGTATATGTCAGCAGCCTCTTCCTTGAGTCTGTGAGCAGCAGCCTCTTCTGGCCTTTCCTCAATCCCACACTTCTTCCTAATCTTGTCTCTCAACTCTTTCTCGTTCTTTGCGGCTAATTTTTTCTGCTCCCTGCGATCCATGCCAGCGCGGAAACCTCTTCCAAACAGAAGACGAGCCTCGTGAGAGTTTTGATAGAGAATGTTCATATCACGAGAAGTGTCCTCGGTGTTCTCCCAATCGAAGGAAAAACGGAACTTATCGCTGGGTTTAATAACCCTTTTCTTAGGTTTCTTCGATCCCAAGTACTGCTCCTTGATGGCATCGAGCTCCTTCTCGCGCTCTCGCTCTGCAAGCTTCTCTAAACAAGCTCTTTCCCTAGCCTTGTTCTCTTCATCACGTTCTCTATCGCGGTTCCGCCGCTCAGAATCGCGTTCCCTTTCCCTCTCCCGTTCCCTGTCCCTATCTATATCTCTGTCACGGCGATAACAGTCACGATCGTAATCACGAGAGAACCGGTTGTTACGGGAAGCGTCGTCGGACGATGGAGGGGGTTTAGAGGAGGAAGAGTTACGGTTGTTCTGGAGGAGAAGCTGGCCGGATTGGCGCTTCCGTTCTTCAAATTCATCTTGGCGACGCTTGAGGGCTAATTGTTCTCGCTCTGATTTACTGAGAAATACGGGTTTCTTTGCCTGCAGTTTCTCACCTATGTCACCGATAGAACGCTTCATGGTTTAACCGAAGCTTAGAATGATTATATTCGAGAGCTATTACTTCGCTTTGCAGGGCAGGAAGTAGAGAAGGGGGGAATTTGGGCTACTAATACGTGACGGTTAGTCGGTTAGGTTTCGTGTGGGTCAATGCTGACAAGGTTTCGTGTGGGCCAAGAAAAACTATTAAAAATATCCAAAATAAATAAATGACAAAATTGCATAAATAGTCAAATTTAGTTAGTTGAAAATTGTATTTTGAGTAACAAGGTAGATTTAAACTTTTCATTTTATTGAGAGTTTGGTCGAATGTACTTTGAATTTTTTTAAAATGATCGATTTGTCCTTATTATTTTCATTTTCTATTTTTTTTTATTTTGTTATATTTCTGATTTAAAATTAAACAAAATAAAAAAAATAATCGTGTTATCATCCATTCACCACCCACCCCATCTTTTTTCCCTCTAGTAAACATGAACACCACCACCACCGGTTTTCGTCTTCACCGTAGCTCGCCGCCTCCACATCTCTCATTCTCAAGTTTGAATTCTGAAAATGTCTTGTAACCTAACCTACAGTGGCTATTCCAGATGAAGATAAAGAGGGGGAGTGAAAGGGAAAGACTAATATTATAAAGCCTAAATTTTTAACGTTTAATTGGAAAAAGTCATAATATTTTTTTTTATTATTGCTATGGCCACAACTTTCTTGCATAATTACCACTTTAGCCTACTTAACGAGTTTCATGGTTAACTTGGTTAATTTTTTTGCAAAATCAGTCCTAAAACGTTCAAATTTGGTCCCTCGGGTTTGCAAAAAATTACACAACATGGTTTTTTAACTTTATTTTTCATTTTGTGTAAACTTTATTTATTTTCATTTTTTTTTATAAATATATATACATTTTTTATTTCTTTTTTAACAATTTGTTTTTTTTACCTTTTTTTTTTTTTTTTTTTTTTTTTCTATTTTAGTTATTTATGGCTTTTCTAATATTTTTATTTATTTTGATTCAAGTAAACGAACTTAAATTCAACTTAATTACTATAACAATTTTTTTTATAGAGACCGACTATTACTATATTTTTTGTTCTTTCTTTTAGTTTATTATCAAATTGAAAAATATTATCTTTAATTTAAACTATTGATATCACATATAGAAAAATGATTTAATTTGCAAGTTATATAACACACTGAAATACTAATTCTCAATAAACAAGCTAATTTTTTTTTAATTTTTATTTTTCGTAACATAAATATAATAGCACTAAAGAAAAAAAGAACAAAAAGATAATAAACTGGACCGAAATTACAAATATCATAATAAATATTATATTTACTTGGATAAAAATAAAATTGTTACAAAAACTATAAATTATCAAAATTATAATATACTATAATATATTAATACATTTTACATTTTTTGAAAAAGGTCAATAAAAAGTTAAAAATACAAAAAAAAAAAACAAATAATTGGAAAACCAAATTAGATAAAAATAAAAAATAAATAAAAAAGATGAAAAAAATTAAAAGTATAATATGAAAAGAAAAATGAAGGAGTGAGAAACCCTTGCCGATCCACCACAGACGTCGGCGACAGTGGGTTTTCGACGAAGAAGAAGGATGACAAGGACAGAGGGTTTCCGACGTAGAAGAAGAAAGATCGTCATTTGAGAGACCCTAACTCGTTTGATACTCGTTATTTTGAAACCCCAACTCGTCGGATATGAGAATCCTAACCAGTCGCTGCCCTTAGTTAGCCAAATATTTGGTATGTGACAGTCTTCACGTTCGATGGAGAAAGATAGAGAGATACGAGGATCGATAGAGACGGAGGCGGAGGTGGCGCTTGTGGCTCGAGTTTCCAGACAGAGCGACGTTTACAGATTTGGACAGAGGCGATGAGATCGAAGATTGGAGACGATATGTTGAAGATTTACCATGGTACTAGAGGGTATGGTTGAGGTGGGTTTTCTGGTGATAGATTTGAAAATCGAGCTACAGATGGAGAAGATAAACTGAAAGGGGGGTGGTGTTGTAAACCGATCCTGACTATGATGGAGAACACAAACAGATCTGGAAACAGATGGAAAAGACGAACATCTCTAAAAACAGATGGATAAGACTAACCCTAGATATGATTTCTCCTTCTATTTTCTCCATCTCCATTGATAATCGATGAGTTCAACAATTTGTTACGGGTGTTTTTTGGTTCATCTAGACTGATTTTCAGGAAGAAAAAGAAGATGGGTACGTATAGAGAGAGAGAGAGAGGGTGTAACGACGTGAAAATTTAAAACAATTTTTCATTTTTAAAATGCATACTCTTAATAAAATATCGTATAAAAATCTCTTTTATTCAATTACAAAGCACAACTCCATTATTAATCCATGATCCTCTTCACTCTTTCTCTGGTGTGTACAATCAAGCCGGTGCCGTCCCACAATCCTGAGAAGAAAATCTGAAACACATAACACATAACACGGTAAGCATAAAGCTCAGTGAGTTCCCTAAAATACCATATATAGCACATAATAGCCACTCGAGGCTATAACTCTGTGGACCCTCCGGTCCTAACTCTGTGGACCCTCTGGTCCTAACTCTGTGAACCTTCCGGTTCTAACTTTGTAAACTCCGAAACATACACGGCATGAATCACATAGAGATAATGCAGTGTATCACAATCACATAAATAACATACAAGATGCTCTGTCATATAACTCTAATTACCACTCTAGGTAAAGTATAGTGAGAAGACTTACCTCGGGTGAAGAACAACTCCTATAAACACTGCAGCTACGCACCGGCCTCTAACTCTGTGCTAAACCCACAATTATCTCAATTAGGAGCTAAGTCCAACCTCTCTCTTATTGGGTACAAAGATAGACCACTTGCCAGCTAAGGGTGTGCAAAAAAACCGCAAAACCGAAAAACCGAGCCGAACCGGTCAATCCGTAACTGAAAAAACCAAAACTGAAACCGAAGAATCCGGATATCAACGGGTCGGTTGTTGGTTTTAGGTATCTGTGGATACCCGAACCGAACCGTTTGATTATATATATATATATATATAAAGTAAAAAAAAATTATTTCATTAGTATTGTTTTGATGGATCTACAAGTCCAATAACCAAAACAAAAATCGATATCGACAACTCCAATTTTTTAATTCTAAATTCATTTGGTTTTCTTGTTATTTTTATTATTGTATTATACAACTTATAATATATGATATTTGAACTTCATTACGTTTTTTAAACTTCATTATGTTTTTTTAAACTTTTTGACTTACTAATTTTAAGAAAGAGATAACTAAAATGGAGTTTGTAGTTTCAATTGAATTTTATTATATTTTCCCGGGTACCCATGAACCGAACCGTGGTTACCCGCTTTCATACGGTTCTGTTCGGTTCGGTTTTTGTCAATACGGTTCGGTTTCGGTTAGTGCGCATGAGGTACCCGCCCCGTGGTCACGGTTCACAATTTTATTACTATCAGAACCGAACCGTCCCGTGAACACCCCTACGTACCAGCCCATTAATGCCCTAATCCACTGGGCCCACCAAGGCCCATTAATAAATGGGCCCACACACAGCCCAATTCCCAAACAAAAAGGCAAGCCCAACCTAAGGGCCCCAAAGCATATATACACTTCTCTGGTCCAAGACTCTAACTCATGAATCCCAAATTCCAGGCCCAACACTCAAGGCACTACACAAAACATAACTCAAAAGCCCACAGAAGGAGTTACGCGGGGCGTACCTCCTTGGTACGCTCAGCGTACTCAAGTGCGCCTGAAACTGATCGGGGACCTCAACCTACTACGCCGCGCGTTCCGAGACTTACGCCCAGCGTAAGTCCCTGACTTATCCTTCCTTTATTTTCGGTCTAAACAGGTTAAGTCATGGGCTCATATCACAGATCTAGGCTCTTTACTGCCTATTAAGTCATAAAGTTGAAACCTTTAAGCCTTTGCATGGCTATAAATGTCACTAACCACTTCAAACATATAACATCTTTCCCCATTAAGCCCTAATCTCATGCATGACTTAGTCTCAACATCCAAGATAGGATTTTTATGAACCCACAACGCATAATACACTGAAATAAGGCAGATTCTAGCTTACGGAGGCCATTTGCTCATAAAGTCTCCATCTTGGGACCAAAAACCCTAAAAGTTGGTCAATCAAGCACAAAACAAAAATGATAAGGAAAGCTCTGAGCTTTTTACCTCTAAGTGAAACTCCACCCTCTTTAGAACTCAGATCCAAGCTTGTACTCTAACTTCTAGCCTCCACAAGAACCTCCTCTTCTTCTTCACTATCACACAAAGGCACTCTCTAGCTCAAAACACGCACACACACACACTTTAGAGCGATGATGATGCTCTCTTAGGGTTTCTCTCTATGAAATGGTGGCTAAGGAAGAGACCATATCATTACTTTTATAGTCCTCTAGTCCCATTTAGGGTTTTTCATCTAGGCCAGTTACGCCCAACGTAACTTTGGTACGCCCAACTTACTTCACGGAGTCTGCGTTTATTATAAGCGAATGAGTACGCGCAGCGTACTCTTCAGTACGCCCAACGTACTCCTTTGCAACATTTTCCATTTAGGGGCTAATCTTGACAATTTGGAGAAGAGGAAGGGTTAAATAGATATACCCAAATTCCCGGATGTTACAATTATCCCCCACTTGAATTAGATTTCGCCCTCGAAATCGCTCCTTACCAGACATCGATCGGACCCAACAAACCGTTGCGGTACCCAAATATGAATCCCCATAACTGGAGAAACTCTTGCGGTCTAATTCCTTGCCAGACCATCCTCGAAACATTATTCTGTTAACCGCCCACCGACTAATAGACTCTAAGAACACCCTACCAACCCTGATTCCCAGATCAATCCCGATCGCAACTCAAAAGGGCATAAAGGTCATAACCTCCCTCTCTCTCCAGGACCCACTGCAAGGGCAATCATCAGGATCCATTAGAGAGGAAGAACCCAAAGATAAGGAAAAGATCTTGCCCGCCTGGGAATATTCTCTGACCTTTATAAACCCAATAGATGAACCTCAAGCTCTCCCATCCCATAACCAAAAAGGTTTCATCGATTCCCATCTTATAATAACTGTCTCAACTCTTAGTGACGCACAAGTCACGTCATTCGTTTTCCCTCAAGCAAACGCTACAACTCTACTGAAGATTGAATCACCCCTGAACTCTGTTGATTACTGCCCAAAAGTTCCGTGCATCGCGCTGCACCTCCCGAACCACGGCCTTGACCTTCCCAGGTCTGAGACATCAGATGACAAACACTACCCCTCACATGGAACCCACCTCTGATTCCAGATTCTCATCTCGTCAATCCAACACACCACCAAGACTCAACTCAACTCAAGAGTTTGGTCCGACCCGAAGTTGGAACCACTCGTCCCAATGAACCATTCAACTCATGACTCGTGACCCGCAACCCATGCGTACTTCACTTATCCAATTCCTTCGGGTTGTGATGTCCACACCTTACTCATAATATAATGATTCCCGATCATTGAGGAGACCCCGGTCTCGCCCCTGGTCCGACCACCAGGCTCCCAAAAACTCATAAATTAGGGCTATTCAAGCCTAAAACTCTTTTGTGTCATGCTCTGTGTAACAGCCCAAAATCTCAAGTATTGTTAAATTGCATTTTGGGGTGTTTTAAAGGGGAGACTCGGCGAGTTGGAGCCAGACTCGCCGAGTAGGGTCGCAGAGTTGGTCGCGGGTTCGCGACTGGACTCGACGAGTCCAGGTATGGACTCGGCGAGTCGACGCTGTTCAGCAGAAACCCTATCCGTTTCGTATTGGGTCGTATTTAAGGGTTGTTATGTCGTCATTTCACGTCTTTTGGCCGATTGTGGAGAACCCTAGACGACTGTGGCATCTGGAGCAAAACTTGAAGGCCATTATTGACTTTGAAGGAATTGTGGTGCAAGAAGAGGAAGGATTTTGGCCAAAGGAAGAGCAAGGGGGTCGAGTTCTGAGGTTTGGGGACACAGAGAGTATGTTTTCAGGTAAGGTTTTGGATCATTCCTGTTATTTTGATGTGTACACGAATTTAGGGTTTATGAAACCCATTTGGAGATTTGATGGATTATTATGTTGTTATACAAAGGTTTCTACCCTAGTAATAGGATGATTAGAGGTCCAGAAGTCCCATGAGTGTGTATCTCGGGAAAAACGTATCTCAGGAAGCAGTTGGATCGACTGCATGGCATGGACTCGCCGAGTCGGATGATCAGACTCGGCGAGTAGCTTGAAGATTTACTAGGACTCGCCGAGTTGTTCTTCAGACTCGGCGAGTGGAGTCGGGGTGGCCCCGCGATTCTTCCAGGAGTGACTCGTCGAGTCAATGAGGATACTCGACGAGTAGAAGGGGAATCTTAGAGGATTGAAGGACGACCAGACTCGCCGAGTCGCCAGGGAACTCGCCGAGTCCAGTCGAGCTGACAATGGACTGTTGACCAGAATTGACCTGTGTGTAACGTTGTAGGGTCAGTTAGCGTGGGAGATAGAAGTATTAAAAAGAGATATATGATGAGACAGGGAGCTTGTAGCTCGGAGGATCAAGTGCAAGAGATTTCAGGAGTTGCTATCTTCCCGTGTCCGCGAGGTGAGTCTTCTCACTATACCTCACCCGGAAGGGTTTGATTGTGTGACCGGAAGGTCAAGTATGTTATGTGTTATGTTTATATGCTATAAATGGAAAGTTAGCTGCTACGCGTGATATACATGTTTATATATGGGCCGGAAGGCAAGGTATTATGTGACAGAAAGGTCAGGTATGATATATGATATATGTGCTTTATGTGTTAGAGTATTTGTATTATGTGTTATATATGTGTATGGGCCGGAAGGCGAATATGTTATGGGCCGGAAGGCGATATGATGTGTGATGGACCGGAAGGTCGGCGTGGGTAAGGCCGGAAGGTTTACCCAGCAGGGACGGAAGTCCCCTGAGACACATGGACCGGAAGGTCGGGCCGGAAGGCAATGTTATGTGGATCGAAAGATCCGGGCCGGAAGGCAATGTTATGTGGACCGAAAGGTCCGGGCCGGAAGGCGTATGTGCGTAAGGTATATTGGGGAACTCACTAAGCTTCGTGCTTACGTTGTTTATGTTATGTTGTTTCAGGTTCTTACAGTAACGCGGGATGGCAACGGTTCGATTGTACACACCAAAGGAAGAAATGTGTTTTGGAGGATCCTGGTCTTCTATTATAATGAAAATGAAACTATGTTTTGTAATTCGAATGTGAATAAGATTTTAAAACAAGTGTTTTTAATATTAAATTGATTATTTAAATGAAAATTTTGTTTTTTTGGAAATCTTGGTGTTACAAATTGGTATCAGAGCCTTGGTTTGAGGGATTCGGACGCACCTACGGGTAAATCTGGACTCAAACTGAGGAAGTAAGAAAAAGTTTTCCAAATAAATGGTTTTCTAAAAGTGAATAAGAGTTCAAAGAGAAAGCAAGAAAGAGCAGTGTGTACAATCAGCCAGAGCCAAACGGTGATTTCCCAAAATACCCTTACTTTTGTATTATGAAATATCTATTATGCACTTTATGAGACATTATTGCATGCTAGAGACAGGCTAGGTAATTCGCATCTTAGGACTAGAGTGGCCTGATTTGTGATGCCTTAGTCTAGGGTTTGCTGTTATATGTGCGTTATGCTTTTGTGTGTATGTGATGAGTGAGAGTATCTAGCTAGAACGCACAAGGGGTAAAGCTACGGGGTACAGAGGTACTTCCGAGGATGAGCCGAGAAGGTGGAGCTACCACAGATGGGGAGTCCTATGTATACTTCAATGCTCGAATGCTGCTTGCTTTGTGCTTTGTGGAGTTGTCGATGATGGGAGTCAGCTACTAAGTGAGTATGACGATACTCAGGAGGTAGAGGGCTGGCATCATTAGGAACTCTTCAGCAGCTGATAGCAAAGAAGTGGGAGGACAGCGGAAGGGACTAAGGAGTAAACCTAGCCAAATGAGTGCGCTGGTAGAGTAGAGGATTTCGCTGAAAAGCGAGCACGCCCGATGAGATGGGTGAAAGAGCAGGTATATCAGTTACTTAGGAACTCTGGGATGGTCCGTGTGGAAAGTATGGGTAGATGTGGCAGGTAGTATGGGCCCGTACTACTGAAAGCAGAGGACCCATACTTGATACAGGGGGCATCCTGAAGGTCCTAAGGAACAGATTGAGGAGTGATGTTATGGTTCGAATACCATACATCGGAGCGGATACAGAGTGATGTTATGGTCAGGGCACCATACATCGGAACAGTTTGAGATAGATGTTGTGGTTCGAGTGCTATACATTGGAGCAGATTGAGGAGTGGTGCTATAATTCAGGTACCATACACCGAAGCATGTTGAGGAGGGATGTCATGGGATGAGTACCATGGTTCGTAATGGATGATGCTTGTGGCTATCTTGTTATCCGGTTATCGATCGGACGAGCACGAGCGAGCGGGATGCGGGGATTCGCGAGATCCGGCGTGATGAGGTTGCTGCATTGTTGCGGGTTGAGTCGCCAGAATTGTTTGGGTCGATCAGGACCACTATGATTGAAGTAGTTTGATGAGCGATATGCGGCTTTCGCAGAGACGGCTGCCGCGGCGGTTACAGCGGCTGTAGCCACGGCAAAGAAAGGGGCTAGTCGGGGTTTTCAGTATCGGGACTTCTATTATGCGAAGCCTCCCACATTCGATGGAGTTCAGGACTCGATTGTTGTTATGAGATGGTTATCAGACATGGAGGGGTGTTTCTCCACGAGTTTAGGCCCTGCTGATCAGAGGGTGGGGTGTGCTCTGAACCTGTTGAGGCTCGGGGCGAAGGATTGGTGGAGCTTGACCACGATGTCATTTTCCGATGCGCAGAGGGCTGCGGTTTTATGGGATCAATTCATAAAGATGTTCAGTACTCGCTATGTTCTGCGAGATGAAAAGGAGAGATTGGCTCGGGAATTCCTTGAGCTGAAGCAGGATTTGGAGTCGGTGACTGAGATCACCAGGATGTTTATTGGGAGGGCGATGTTTCGCCCTGAGTTTGCTTCGGAGCAGGCTCAGATGCCCCGATATCCGAGTATGCTCAAGGGGGTATCAGACAGTTCGTGTCTGCGCGGAGGTGCGAGACCCTGTTGGAATTGCAGAAGGCCGCCATGTGGCGTGATTTAGAGGTTGAGTTGCAGTCGCGTGAGCTGAGGCAGGCCCCGATGCAGTCGCAGTCGGCGCCGAAACAGTTCAGGACCGTAGACGTTGGAATAGGGAATCGGAGCGGCCACACTTGTGGAAAGTGTGGGAGGAGTCACACCGGAGTTGCTGGTCCGGTGGTGCATGCTGCAAGTGCGGGAAAGAGGGGCACTATGCGCGGGATTGTCGGCAGTCAGTGCCGATTCGGGATTTGAGGATTTGTCGTCATTGTCGACAGGTTGGACATTTGAGGGTCAACTGTCCACAGCTTTTTGCAGGATCGGTGCAGGCTCTAGCACCGGCCACCTTGAGGAGTTCAGGAGGAGGACAGGATGGAGTAGAGCCCAAGGGCTCAGGGTTGTGCTTATCGGCTTGCGGCAGAGGGAGACGGAGCAGTGCCGGAGGCAGCTGCGGGTATGATGCTCTCTTGATGTCTTGAGTAGCTTGCGTTGATTGTGGCGTATTGTTTGTGCTGGTGTCTGGTGTGGATTCGATGCGGTATTCATTGTTTCGCGGGATTGGCATGGTTATGGATTGGTGCTTCAGGTTTCGCTTTGGCATTCGTTGTTCCCTGATGGTTTGGTATGGTTATAGTCTGGTGTTTTAGTGCCGGTAGCTTTGTGCGGTTTTCGAGGTGGTATTCAATCTTTGGCAGGTGGTGGGTTTGGTTATGGGTTATTGCTTGGGAATTCCGTTGGTCAACGTTCGTGAGGGTTGTTAGTGGAGATGCGGCACTGGGTTGAATGTCAGGTAGCATCTGCAATCGTGGAGTGGATGGTTGAAAGATCGGATTCTTTTGAGCGGATTGATCAGGGAGGAGATGTGTTTTGCTGAGGGATGCTTATGCTTGTGGGAAGCAGTCAGTGGGTAAATGTTCTCTTTGTGCAGGATTGTTCTGAGAGGTCGTTAATGACGATCGGTGGCAGTTAGTCAGTACTTTAGTGGGGGAGAATTAGAAAATTCTCCGGGAGATCGATGAGGATGTGAGGGTGCTTAGCTGCCGGGATTCAGCAGTGTTTGTCAGCGCAGAGTATAGGCCGACGAGAGCGAGTGTCGGGTATGCGGGGCGGGATACAGACCTAGGGCATTCGATTTTGGAGGCTTGAGAGAAGGTCGGGATCAAGCTTGAGTAAGTAATCGGAATTTTGCGATCAGAGTATTGGTACGTTGAGGTACGTGATGGGTTGTACTGCATTAATCTCACGGGATTATGTTGTGCATGTTTCTAGAGCTGGAACCGGAAGGTTCCCAGAGTTAGAACCTGAGGGTTCGCAGAGTTTGGGTGTACGGACCCACAGAGATATAGCCTCGAGTGGCTAGTATGTGTTATGAGAGTCGGTCCAGTCATACTGGAGACTCTGTTGGTATTGCTGGATTAGTTGAGATTTGCGGATCGCGTATGTGCAGTGTTATTGCATTGGAAGGTCTGGCCCCGGGTTAGTGATCTTGTTTAGCTGAGGCAGTGATTCTGATGAGTGGAGAGAGTGCATGGGAGTGAGAGCCCCTGCAATGGGAACCAGAGTATGTGGATAGCGGTTACACGAAAAGGGTGGTGTCGCTTGGGGCGAGCACCGTGGCACAGGGTGGAGTGGCATTATGGCCAAGAGGGTTCCTTGGAAAAAGGAAAAGAGGAAGGTGTAACTCCGAAGGGGTGCTAGTTCACGAAAGTGAAAGCTGCAGGGCAGAGTTATGGTTAGAGTATTTCAAATATGGTTCGAGCATCGTGTTTGCGGCAGTGAAGTAGGAACCCATCCGGGTTGGGATGACTGGCGAGACTCAGAAAGGATGCAAGGGAATAGAGAATCTTGAATTCTCAGTGTGATTCTGATCAGGGTATAGGACGGATATTGGTGGTTCGTCTTAGGAGATGTTCGAGGATATCATCAGTGAATCGGGTTTTTTTTCAACCTGCGAGTGTTGGGACTAGTTCAGTATGTGTATGTGAGGGCAAGAGGGAATTTGTGAGAGTTGATCTGAGAGGGAGAATGGATCTCTCAGTCGGTCCGGAATGGGCAAAGTGGGCTTTGGATCGGGGATCCGGTGGTTCAGGGTTTCCTAACCCTTATGGGTTGAGTGATCGTAGAGATTTGGAGCAGAGTGCATCTTGGGTAATTTCCGATTATAGAGAGTGATGAGCAGTTCAGAGTTCGTACTTTAGTTGGCAAAGCAGACTCGGCAGGTTAAAGAGAGTTAGTGATCGTCTAGAGTTAACAGGAAAGTTATGCAGGTAGACGCCGTTACGAGTATGTGATTCAGGTCAGCGACTTCGTATTTCTGATGGGGTGTTTCGATTTAGGAAGAGGGGTAAATGGGGGGCCCCGGTATGTTGGGTCTTTTCGTGAAGGTGCGAAGGTAGGAAGGGTGGCCTATCGTTTGGAGCTGTCAACGGAATTGGGACGGATCCAGGACACTGGTATGTGTCGCAGTTGAAGAGGTGTATAGCGGATGGGTCAGCAGTGGTTCTGCTGGAGAACGATTGGGTGGATGCGAGCCTGTGTTACGTCGAGAGGCCAGTGGCCGTCGGAGATCGGAAGATCGAGGTTCTGAGGAGCAAGGGGATACCCCTGGTGTTAGTTCAGGTGGCAGCATCCGGAGCTAATTTCAGAGTGAGACTTCGAGGGCGAAGTCTAATTCTAGTGGGGGAGAATTGTAACAGCCCAAAATCTCAAGTATTGTTAAATTGCATTTTGGGGTGTTTTAAAGGGGAGACTCGGCGAGTTGGAGCCAGACTCGCCGAGTAGGGTCGCAGAGTTGGTCGCGGGTTCGCGACTGGACTCGACGAGTCCAGGTATGGACTCGGCGAGTCGACGCTGTTCAGCAGAAACCCTAGCCGTTTCGTATTGGGTCGTATTTAAGGGTTGTTATGTCGTCATTTCACGTCTTTTGGCCGATTGTGGAGAACCCTAGACGACTGTGGCATCTGGAGCAAAACTTGAAGGCCATTATTGACTTTGAAGGAATTGTGGTGCAAGAAGAGGAAGGATTTTGGCCAAAGGAAGAGCAAGGGGGTCGAGTTCTGAGGTTTGGGGACACAGAGAGTATGTTTTCAGGTAAGGTTTCGGATCATTCCTGTTATTTTGATGTGTACACGAATTTAGGGTTTATGAAACCCATTTGGAGATTTGATGGATTATTATGTTGTTATACAAAGGTTTCTACCCTAGTAATAGGATGATTAGAGGTCCAGAAGTCCCATGAGTGTGTATCTCGGGAAAAACGTATCTCAGGAAGCAGTTGGATCGACTGCATGGCATGGACTCGCCGAGTCGGATGATCAGACTCGGCGAGTAGCTTGAAGATTTACTGGGACTCGCCGAGTTGTTCTTCAGACTCGGCGAGTGGAGTCGGGGTGGCCCCGCGATTCTTCCAGGAGTGACTCGTCGAGTCAATGAGGATACTCGACGAGTAGAAGGGGAATCTTAGAGGATTGAAGGACGACCAGACTCGCCGAGTCGCCAGGGAACTCGCCGAGTCCAGTCGAGCTGACAATGGACTGTTGACCAGAATTGACCTGTGTGTAACGTTGTAGGGTCAGTTAGCGTGGGAGATAGAAGTATTAAAAAGAGATATATGATGAGACAGGGAGCTTGTAGCTCGGAGGATCAAGTGCAAGAGATTTCAGGAGTTGCTATCTTCCCGTGTCCGCGAGGTGAGTCTTCTCACTATACCTCACCCGGAAGGGTTTGATTGTGTGACCGGAAGGTCAAGTATGTTATGTGTTATGTTTATATGCTATAAATGGAAAGTTAGCTGCTACGCGTGATATACATGTTTATATATGGGCCGGAAGGCAAGGTATTATGTGACAGAAAGGTCAGGTATGATATATGATATATGTGCTTTATGTGTTAGAGTATTTGTATTATGTGTTATATATGTGTATGGGCCGGAAGGCGAATATGTTATGGGCCGGAAGGCGATATGATGTGTGATGGACCGGAAGGTCGGCGTGGGTAAGGCCGGAAGGTTTACCCAGCAGGGACGGAAGTCCCCTGAGACACATGGACCGGAAGGTCGGGCCGGAAGGCAATGTTATGTGGATCGAAAGATCCGGGCCGGAAGGCAATGTTATGTGGACCGAAAGGTCCGGGCCGGAAGGCGTATGTGCGTAAGGTATATTGGGGAACTCACTAAGCTTCGTGCTTACGTTGTTTATGTTATGTTGTTTCAGGTTCTTACAGTAACGCGGGATGGCAACGGTTCGATTGTACACACCAAAGGAAGAAATGTGTTTTGGAGGATCCTGGTCTTCTATTATAATGAAAATGAAACTATGTTTTGTAATTCGAATGTGAATAAGATTTTAAAACAAGTGTTTTTAATATTAAATTGATTATTTAAATGAAAATTTTGTTTTTTTGGAAATCTTGGTGTTACACTCTGAACAATAGTGCTTCATCATACCAGCCTCTCGCTAACTAGTGCGCACTACGGATCCCCATAGCATCACAACAACCTCCTACTGACTAGTGAGTGCTACGGTTCCCTGTAGCGTCACAACACCCTCTCCCTGACTAGTGAGTACTACGACTCCCCGTAGCATCACAACACCCTCTCTCTGACTATTGAGTACTACAGCTCCCTGTAGCATCACAACAACCTCCTACTGACTAGTGAGTACTACGGATCCCTGTAGCATCACAACACCCTCTCTCTGACTAGTGAGTACCACGGCTCCCCGTAGCATCACAACACCCTCTCTCTGACTAGTGAGTACTACAGCTCCCTATAGCATCACAACAACCTCCTACTGACTAGTGAGTACTACGGCTCCCCGTAGCATCACAACACCCTCTCTCTGACTAGTGAGTACAACGGCTCCCCGTAGCATCACAACACCCTCTCTCTGACTAGTGAGTACTACAACTCCTTGTAGCATCACAACAACCTCCCTCTGACTAGTGAGTATTACAGCTCCATGTAGCATCACAATAACCTCCCTCTGACTAGTGAGTACTATAGCTCCCTGTAACATCACAACAACCTCTGACTAGTGAGTACTACGGCTCCCCGTAGCATCGCAACACCCTTTTGCACTAACCCATTGAACTGCAACTCTCCGTAGTCTCACCTCACTAGTTCTTACCACTTCACAAACTCATCCTCAGATTGACGCCACACTGTGATCATTAACTCATGCACTACGGACCATTCATAGATAGGTGCACGCACCTACCCGAATTATGCACCACTATAACTAACGACAATCATCATAACACAACACCTTCCCTTGCGGCAATCCATTTCCTTAAATAATCCACTTTCCGTCATTAACCGAAAGGGATCCCACTGGAATCATAAATGCTTGACACACCACCATAGAACCTCACGATGTTTTGCCTCAGCCACTGATCTTCCTGTTACACAATCCGGAACTGGCAACAAGGAGGGATTTTTAATGACCCATAACACGTTGACGACAATCCGAAACTCCTTCCTACAATGCTCAAATCCATGCCAGAATACTCATAACGACCATAGAATTAGTCGCCAGAATCAACTTCTGCCCTTCCCCAACTTCATAACAGCCCAAACATTTGAACCATAATTCTTCCACCGCCGAACTAACCCTACGAGCCAACCACCTCGAAGAATTCCTATCTATTACAAGGTCTCCGACCGATGGCCACTTGTAGTGGAGACATTCAACCTTTACCAAACATATACCACATGCATTATCTCGCTCTGTACCTCGCTTCAAACACCAATAACCCTGATCACATGAATCCATACCGTAGGTCTCTATATCCAGATCTCTAACCGACCTCGAACAGATCTCTGATCCTCTCAACAAAATACCTGGTCCTCCCCTACTTAGGGTTCAAACCATCACCAATTGGTGCACCAACACTTTATCCCACAGACTGTCTCCACCATTAACGTTGCACCCAATCCTGTAAGGTGCTACGCAACATTCGATGATCTCCCTGACAAAGATCAAACAACTCCAAATACCCGAATCTCATAGGAAATCCTCAGAACTTACCATCATGACTGCCTCTAGTCATTCAAAATCTCACATCACACCATCACTGGACCTCCCAAATGTCCAGTATTAACCCTGACTCCTAATCTGGAAATAATGAACTATCATACTCCTCATCCTTGACTCCTCGCCCAACGCTCCGACACGTCACTTATCATAAGAGCAAAAACCACATTTCCACTCTCTATACCCATCAAAGACAATAAGAGTCACCACCCTGATATACTCCTCTTGATCGCCCAACGTTGCAGCTAACACATGCCCTACTATACTCAAATAGGGTGTATCCTGGTCCTTGACCATCTCAGTCCCCACTGTCAACCTGCTCAATCTATATCATTCCCTCGCGACAGACCTACTGCCAGATACTCTGATTGAAGATCACCATCAGCGCAATCCCACAGGGCTCACCCCTAACTCAGAAACCGAAATCTCAACACCTTTTACGCCTCCCTCAGGAAACGAAAATAGCACCACCCGGGTCACAGAAGGTGACATTTCTACTGTCGGCCGGTTACCTGACTCATGCCGTATTCTCCCATAACGCACCGTCCCTGCTCTACTCTGAGTCTTGTGACTTTACTGGCATATCACCAACAATCCCTCGGAGCTAACTCGATTTCCCTATCAAGGGATGCTCCACCGAAACTCGTTCATCCTGGCCTTCTGGACCCATACTCTTTCACATCTGACCTTGGTCTAGATAATCACTGCGGAATAACTGGTAAAACCAGAAGCACTAACCGCCACATATCATGGTAATCGAACCATGTCCTCTCTTCTCAACCTGCCTCAAATCATGGTGCTCGAACCATGACATCACCTCTCGATCTGCTACCAATCATGGTACTCGAACCATGACATCACCTCTCGATCTTCTACCAATCATGGTACTCGAACCATGACATCACCTCTCGATCCGCTACCAATCATGGTACTCAAACCATGACATCACCTCTCTATTTGCTACCAATTATGGTACTCAAACCATGACATCACCTCTCGATCTGCTACTTAGAACCTCTGGAATACGCCCTGCATCGAGTATGGGTCCTCTGCTTTCAGTAGTACGGGCCCATACTACCTGCCACATCTACCCATACTCTCTACACGGACCATCCCAGATTCCTTAAGTACCTGCTCAACCTTCTCATCACCAATCTTAACACGCGTGCTTGCTCCCCAACAAAATGCTCTACTATGTCAGCATACTTATCCGACTAAGGTCACTTCCTAGGCTCTTCCTAAGTCATCACACTTCTCCGCCGTCATCGGGAGCTCCACAAAGCACGAAGCAAGCAACATTCGGGCGTCGAATAAACACATATAACCCGCTCTAGGTGATAACTCCACTAGCTCTACTCATACTCAAAAGATATCACTGAACTCTGCAACTCTACCCCCGCGGGTATCTAGCTACTCTCTCGGTAGGCTTCACAAATTCCCATCTAGGTATCTCTCCTAGATTATTCCTCTACCCAAATCCCTCTCTACATAGGATCCCTGCTGGATACTCTTACTCAGCACATACTCGAAAGTGTATCACAGATAACAACTCCTAGGCTAAGGCATCACAAATCAGGCCACTCTAGTCCTATAATATGAAATACCTACCCTATCTCTAGCATTCATAATATCTCATAACATATTTCATAACACAAAAGTAATGGTATTTTGGGAAATCACCGTTCGGGCTCTGGCGATTGTACACACTGCTCCTTCCCACTTCCTCTTAGAAACTCTTGCTTGTTTTAGAAAAATCATTTATTTTGAAAATTTTCCTCACTTCCTCAGTTTGAGTCCAGACATACCCGAAGGTACATCCGAATCCCTCAAACCAAGGCTCTGATACCAACTTGTAACGACGTGAAAATTTAAAACAAATTTTCATTTTTAAAATGCATACTCTTCATAAAATATCGTATAAAAACCTCTTTTATTCAATTACAAAGAACAACTCCATTATTAATCCATGATCCTCTTAACTCTTTCTCTGGTGTGTACAATCAAGCCGGTGTCGTCCCGCAATCCTGAGAAGAAAACCTGAAACGCATAACACATCACACGGTAAGCACGAAGGTTAGCGAGTTCCCCAAAATACCACATATAACACATAATAGCCACTCGAGGCTATAACTCTTTGGACCCTCCGGTCCTAACTTTGTGGACCCTCTGGTCCTAACTCTGTGAACCTTCCGGCTCTGACTCTGTGAACCTTCCGGTTCTAACTCTGTAAACTCTGGAACATACACGACATGAATCACATAGAAATAATGCATTGTATCACAATCACATAAATAACATACAAGATACTATGTCATATAACTCTAATTACCACTCTAGGTAAAGTATAGTGAGAAGACTCACCTAGGGTGAAGAACAAATCCTATAAACACTGCAGCTACGCACCGACCTCTAACTCTGTGCCAAACCCACAATTATCTCAATTAGGAGCTAAGACCAACCTCTCACTTATTGGGTCCAAAGATAGACCACCTACCAGTCCATTAATGCCCTAACCCATCGGGCCCACCAAGGCCCAATAATAAATTGGCCCACATACGGCCTAATTCCCAAACAAAAAGGCAAGCCCAATCCAAGGGCCCCAAAGCATATATACACTTCTCTGGTCCAAGACTCTAATGAATGAATCCTAAACTCCAGGCCCAACACTCAAGGCCCAACACAAAACATAACTCAAAAGCCCATAGAAGGAGTTATGCGGGGCGTACCTCCGTGGTGCTAGTCCAAACCTTTTTGGACAAAAGTGGCAATTTTCAGCTAACCACAGGGACCATCTGTGCAGTTTAAGAGTAAATTACACATTTGGTCCATGTGGTTTTCCTTAATTCCAAATATTGGTAGTAGTATTGATTTTGTAACATAATAGGTCCTTATGGTTTGTTTTCATTGCATTGGATGTCCCTTAACCCAATTCTCATTTATTTCCACCGTTCAAGAGAGGCATGTAGCCCTCAAGTGAGTGCAAAACAATCATTTCCTTTTGGGACCATCTTAAGTATAATTACAAGGCATATAGAAGCTTCCTTACCTATCCTCTTCATCTCTTTCTTCCTTTGTCTCTCTTTATAACTGCTTCAAGAAGCTATTTCAAGGTTCCTTAGGTTCATGAATGACCAACAAGCAGTTGCGAATGCTAAAATAATGCAAGTATTTGTGCATTGGTTCTTGGGTTTTCTTCATTGTTGCATGGTTATGTAACCTCCCAAAAATACGAAGTAAAAATTTCATTTTAAATAAGTCAATATCATTCATACATTGTTCCAAAAGGTGATCAGAGTCAAAGTATTCTCAAAACATCGGAGTAAAATCATAAACAATCAATGTGGAATAAATCTCCATGGGATGCAGTACGATCAAGCCATACCCTTCATTTTGAAACTAGAAGTACCTGAAAAACATTTTAAACATAAACCATAAACATAAAATTTACTGAGTTTCCCACAATACCACATACCATAAAAATGGGCCCATCCCAACATATAAATAAATGGGCCCATCCAAACATACATAAATGGGCCAAACCCAACATAGCAATGGGTCCAGTCCAACATAAAAATAGGTCCAACCCAACATATAAATTGGACCAACCAAACATACCAATAAGCCCAATCCAACATACAAAATGGGTCCAACCCAACATAAACATACAAGAGTAACAAAGATAACTAACACAATCCAATGAGTCAACATCGGTGCCTTCTACCTATGAGTATAGTGAGAAGACTCACTTGAACTACTCAATAGAAGCTCAATAGCTACCTCAACAACAGAACAACCAATCCAAGACACCTAACACCAAACCGAGACCAATCCTTAGTTAAATACTCAATTCTTCCTAAGTTTGACCAAAAGTCAAAATGGTCAAAAAGTCAACGATCAAAAATCCCACAGCCGGACGCCACGTCGTGACCAAGCTTTTGTCACGTCGTGGTGGCCTCAAGACAAAACAGTCGTTGAGACCGCCCCTTCCTCACATCGTGAAGGCAAATCCCTCACGTCGTGAGAACAACTTTGGCCTTCTTAATGCATTAATCTCTTAATCCTTTAACCCACTTATCCATACTTTCCAGAAGGCTCTCATACACCCAAATGTAACATAAAAATCCTTACTTTATGATCATGCATGTCCAATACATGTCCTTTCCAAAACTAGGTCAAAAAGGGGTAGGAAATGGGTTAAAATCTCATGCATGTCATCAAAACTACTTGTGAGTCCAGATTTGAAACATACAATGTTTGTAGGACCTTGGAGAGTAATAAAGTTGAAAAATTTATTCCCAACTTTCACTCAAAACTCATTAAGATGGGCCAAAATACCAAAAACACTTAGATCCAAAGATGAAATGCAATACATATTGGAACTTTACAACTTACAAATGTCTAGAAGGTAGATGAAAGTTGAGATCTTCAATTGCCAAGATTCAATGATCAATCTTGCATGAAAGAGGCTATGGTTTCTGTGAAAAGGCTTTAGGTATGATGGAGGATGGAAAAATATCCCAAAAACACAGAATCACCCTTTAAATACCTAGAAAACCCTGAAATTCGTAGGCTTGGGTTGCCCGGTTCTCACCACGTGACTACGGGTTTTCACCCAATTCTATTCCAACTTCAAAACAATCATAACTTCTTCATTTCAACTCCGTTTTCGCAATCTTTATATGCACGGTAATGTATTGATGATCCCAACAACCTTATCTAATTAATTTTGACTTAATACATTATGAACTTATATGTATTTATAGTTGTTGAATTCATATGGGTAATATGTTGTCGTGGTGTTTATGAAAAGTAACGAAGCAGTGATTGTATTATGAACAAAAACATGATAAGTTTAAGCATTTTGTTAATAATGTATACATTAGGTAGTAAATTGACCATTCTATAAATTAGTCAAAAACTTGTCAACAGTTTCATGTTCTATGACCATATTGGTAGTAACATGAGTATACCGATGTAAACCATGAAAAAGTAAAAAATGTAAGCTGCAACAATATTGTGAAAAAGACAAGCATACAATATATAGATAATTTTGTTAAACATTTAGCTAAAAAAGGATAGTTTTAACCTCGTTAACAAAGGAATCCATAAGTTAGTTATCCTATCAAACCAAAAGACTATAGTTTATGACATAACTGTAACATCCCAAAAATCATAAGTAAATATTTTATTTTTAATTCAACCAAAAAACCATCAAATATTCATATCAAACCATCCATAAGTATGTCAAGTAAAAAAAGTTATCATAGTACAATCTCAAAATCATAAAAGTGATGAAACATGGGTGGATGCACTCAGATCAAGCCGGGCTCCTCCCCTTCGAACCGGAAGTACCTGAAACATAAACTTAAACCGTAAGCACAAGGCTTAGTGAGCTTACCCAAAATACCACATAATATACATACAATGGACCTCGCCCGACATTGGTCCCCGCCCAATACATATCTTTTTGTAACATGCGATAGGCCCCAACCAACACACTTGTAACACTCCAACAGCCAAACAAATTTAAAATTTTCAAAATCAACCATCAACCAACATTGTTCACAAAAGAGTCATTGTTTCAAAAGCATTCTTTTAAAATCAGAGTTTTCCCAAGATCCATTTGACACCCCATATTTCACAGCCAAAAAAGACCGTTTTGTTTATGCTTTATTTTAAAATCAGAGTATCTTTTTAAAGAAATATATTGCGGAATTTGTTCCCAGAAAACACGATAAGTATATTATCAAAGCATTTCCGAAGAAATGTATTTTATTCATATTAAAACATTTGGGATGTCATGGTCAATACAAAAACATAAGCATAAACAGACCTTATTTACACTAGTAATTTATATCTCCTTTAATCTCTCAGTGTAATATAGTTTCGTATCGATACCTGTGATACAAATGTATTGAGTAGGTTGGGTTTGGAAACCTAGTGAGCACATAGGGTTTTCAACCCACAATAATATAATTATTATGTTTAATCATCAAACAATTAATACCCATCCCCATTATCTTCATTTAATCTTCCCTATAGATTTTATCCTAAGGGTCATCTCATATATCATATGTTTCTTCGAATGAGTATCTAACTCTTGGACTTCTTGATTGCAAGTGGTGGTCAATCTTGCATCCGCTCTTTATCCTATATTTGGAATTTCAATTGTAACCTTCGAGTTACAAAATCGATCCTTATAGGAGACTCCTTCTTCTTCTTAAACATACTAATCTTAAGAGAAGTTCTTTACTTCATTATCATAACGGATCGATGGTTCATGTTCTAATGACCTCTCATCGTATGATGCAACGCTTAGACTCAGGTCTCTTAGAGTCAAATTCCAGAATGAAATATCCCTTCCTTCATGTTCTAATGTGATATAATCACATTTTAGCATGTAGCATTTCTAGCTATTGGCTCCTTACTTAAACAATGGTCGCGATACTTCTATTGATCGCTTCGATTATCTTTCACTTCAATCTTCTAGCTTAAGTCGGATGTTACATCGATCTAGGTTCTCTGAATCATGTAACATACTCCCCTTAGTTGAACTCGATTTGATATGGCCACTAGGGTCGGAATAACAATCATATTCTTAGTCATTACCGAAACGATGGTAACGACATACATGAATAAAAATGGAATCAATTACTAGCTTCCTGGTAACCTTGTGGCTTTCCCTGATCCAAGTGTGAGTCCTGTGCTTCTGGTAGTATAGGCCTCTACCACCATTCACACCTACTCATACTTGTCCCAAGTATTATCTCGCGGTTTTCCAAGTCACCATTCAAAAATTTCAAATAACCACATAACACACTAGATAACAAAATGAAGGTTTATATTATCTCTTGAAACGATTACAAAGATGTTATAGTTTAACCTACACTATGCCTATTATAATAGGCTACACTACATGATTTTATTCATATGGCTACTTTTTTTTTCCTGATGATAGGACATATAGATCCTCACTCTTGATCTCCTGCATTGCCACCTGCTTCATCGAGGATCATCTGGAATGCTCTCGCCTTTGGCTTTGGCGACGCATTTTGCCTTGCAGCTTCGTTCTTCTTTGGGAAGTTCTTCCAAATATGCCCACCATCTCCACATCCATAACACTTCCTGTTGTCGAATGTACAATCTATGGAATAGTGATTGGTCCTATCACACTTATAGCATGTCACTTCTCCATCGCATCTTCCGAAGTGCTTCTTCTTGCACTTTTCACACCACTTGGCTCCATACATATGGGCATCCATGTTAGGCTTTGAGAATTTCTCTTTCTTATCGGATCTCGAGGATCCTTCAAGCTTCCTCTTTTCGCCAACTTTGGCTCTCTCCAAACCCTTTTCCCTTATCTGGGTCTCAACATTCCTTGCTGCCCAGATGGCGGATTTCAAAGTTGTCGCTTGCTTGACCTTCGGACCAAAGTTTGCTGACAATCCGTTAGCAAACTTGTTGACCTTTGAGAGTTCAGTTGGAACCAAATAAGGAACAAGCTTCATTTTCTCTGTGAAACTCGCAACATACTCGGTGACACTCATCGTTCCCTTCTTCAAGTTCTGGAACTCATTGTTGATCTCCATAAGATCGTGCTGAGAGCAGTACTGCATTTTCCGTTGCACCAAAAAGTCATCCCAAGACATTTTGCCAGCTTCTCCTTTGGGCATCGTATCAGCTAGTAGCTTCCACCAGCTTAGTACTCCAGATTTCAACAGAAGAATTGCAAGAGCGGTCTTCTGTCAGTTTCTACACTCGCAACTCTTAAACAATATATCCATTCCATAGATCCAGTTCATAACTTCCACCGGTGTTGGGCTTCCAGAAAGGCACAGTGGTTTGGATGCCATGAAGTCCTTGTATTTGCATCCACGTTCGTCATTTCCTCCATTGGGTTGGTTTCTCCCATCCACCTGCGGTTCAACTTGACTAAAAGTCATACTGTAATTCCCTTCTTCTGACTATCTGTCATTCAGCTCAGGCTGTTCAATAGGTATCGTAGGTTCATCCCTATTCTGTTGAAGTAAACGCCTTGTCTCCTCCATCTGGCGATCCAACATCATCTGGATCATTGCTTGTGCCCCGACCATAGTCATTGGCTCAGGTGTAGCTACTACCACTGGTACTTGCTCAATCACTTGGGGTTGAGGCTGTTGATTGTCATTTACATTGGCATTTCCGACTCCACTTCGGGTTCTTGCCATGCCGGTCTATACACCGAATCAAATGTTCAGTGTGTAGTGACGAGAATTAAGATAGGAAAACTTTATTTACGATAGACGTATAAATTTCCTTATCACTCCAACAAGTTACATGCCATTTCTAATATCGTAATTAAACATTTAGAATCCTGAACACATAAGGTTTCCAGATCCGGTCGGCAATAGACCATAGATCCAAACAAATAATAACATATAAGGTAACTTTAGCACATAAAACATTTTAGGCATCCTTCCTAAAATAAACTAGTACTCGTGTCTAAAATATAGCAGACACTCATCTCATAATCATTGCTTAGCATTCTCAGTTTAAGTCAAGAAATCCTACAAATTCCTAGTTCGCTTAAACTAATGCTCTAATACCAACCGTGACATCCCCAAATTTCACGGCCAGAAAAGACCGATTTGTTTATGCTTTATTTTAAAATCATAGTATATTTTTAAATAAATATATTGCGTAATTTGTTCCTAGAAAACATGATAAGTGTATTATCAAATCATTTCCGAAGAAATGTATTTTATTCATGTTAAAACATTTGGGATGTCATGGTCAATACAAAAACATAAGCATAAACAGACCTTATTTACACTAGTGATTTATATCTCCTTTAAAACAAATATTCAAGAGTTAGTGTATCTTTTATTAAAACAAAACACTTCATAACTTTGGTCCTAGTTGGTCTATGTCTTATCCAAGACATCACAACTTTCTACAATTGATGAATATTATAAACCTTACTTTTTCACTCGATGTCACAATCTTAACTTTAAGACTTGTTATTGGAACGAAGTATGATTGACTTATTGATTTAACCATTTCTTCAATTCTTGATTCCTCTTCTTAGACATACAATTGTACTAAGACTCATTTAGAGGATCAATTGAGATATAGTTCTTAATCATTAAGACCTATCATAAAGCATAAAAGGTACTCTCCCTTCTTCTTAGAATGGAGAAACTTTTATCTTTCTGCCTACTTGATTCTTCTTATTCGTTCTGCTATTGATCTAAACCCTTTAATCAATTCAAACTTACACTTAATCTCATATTTACTAAACCTTTAGTAAATCATGACGAATATCTTTGTTACTCTTATGGTGGACTTGATCAACACGCAACTTTGTGTATTCAATCTCCAAGTCCTTCACTTGACACTTTGTCAATGAATTAGTCTAATTTCCAAATATGAAATTTCTCATTCATCGTGCAACCAAGTTGCATGATTCCAAATTTATGTCCAATTGAAACTTGGGCGATGAGAAACTCTCCCTATTTGGTAAATTCTCGACTTTTCCATAAACACCATAAATAAGAATCATATCCATTTGTTGTAGAAATATGCAAACACCAATTTTCATAACGATTTCATTGCAAGGAAATAAACAAATAAATAAATAAGTCAAACGAAAATTTATTTTATTTATAAAAGCAGCGGAAAACATTTGTCCTTACAATGCAAAATCCATTGATAACTATGAATTTCAAAAGAAAATTTTCTAACAACTCTATCATAACTATCTAAGCTCAAAATCTAATCTTCAAGTCCATGCGATCAAGATCCATTCCTTGTGATTAGATTCATCTTGCTCTTTCACCAAACTTCCTTTCTTTTTACCGATCCTGTAAAACATTCAAATGCAATCTTATTACATTATGTATTACGAATTAATGAATAGGAACTTAATGGAGTTAGTGGATTTTACCTGAAGCGCAACCATACTCTTTGACTCTCCCATCTTCTGGACTCTTCAGGCTCTTTGGGCAGACTTGTATCCAACGCCCTTTCTTTTGGCAGCAAACGTAGGTCGGTTCTCCTAGAACGTCCTCGAAAGCATGGTCGGTTGACTTTCCCAACAAATACGCTCCATTGCTTCGCCAAATCATTTCTGATTCAACAGCAATGAGCATGTAAGTTAGGTCAATGAGGTTGTCGTCATGATCCATCATATAATACTTTCTTTTGAACTCATTATATGATTCAGGAAGTGACTGCAAAACCCAATTCACAGCCAACTCATCTGGGAATGACACACCCAACATTATCAACCTATCAATGTGTGATTTCATTCCTAGAACGTGGGCACACACGGGTTTACCATCTTCATGTTTCATTTCCAATAGGGCTTGAGTGATCTTAAACTTTTCAAGCCTTCGAACTTGTGGGTTAGGGAGAATAATCGGAGGAGGAGGAGGAAGTGAAGTATGATCTCTTGTTCCTCGATCGAATCGTGGAATATCATCTTCATGTGGAATGCTTGTTCCACGGGATTTGAGAAGACCATAGTTGTCAAACTTTGACATCTACAAAACGGGAGAAAACGAATTCAAGTTAGTTGATTGATTGAGTCCTTAGTAAATCACCAAAATGAGATACTAAGGCTAGGACCCAACACAATATTCTACAACTCGGGAGAGGGATGCCGTAACCCTAATTGCAGAATATTTGAAGGTAAGTGAATGACGATTCACTAATTTCCACCACGAAAAACGAAAAAGAAATTTTAAGTTTTAAATCTATGAAAATTCCTAGATCCTTTGAGATTCATTGAACTTTTAATGGCATGTTTAAATCTCGATATGCCCCTCTTGTTTGTGACTGGGATGCCGAGGATCACAAAGCGGGTGTGAATAACCATGCAAACTTACATGGTGCCCTCACATGTTACAGTCACCTATTCGATGTGCCGGTAAACCACACACGCTCCACCGAACTATGACAAACATTGAGTCACCCTTTGCTACCTTTGCTTAGAACCATTTAGTGTGCCGGTAAACCACACACGCTCCACTAACGTCTTTGCAAGGGCACAAAGTGTAATTTCATGGAATTGCATCAATTCACTTTTGCCTAAGTAACTAAGATTGGGAATTTTATGAAAACATTTAGTTACTTTAATAATTTATTATACTTATAATGGAAGGTTTCGTCCTATCCTACCCGTTCGGCTAACGACCCTCCACTAGTCAATAGTGCGGTGGGTAAGAGTGGATACCCATTCAATCGCCATTTTATAGGCAATTTCCTTAAACACCCCTTATAGACCAGCTTCGTGAATGAGGCCTACTAACGGTAAGACTGACTTTTACTCATACATATATATAATGTTAGACTTTTAATGTTATATATAGTATAGGGTGTATTTTATACTTTCAAAATACTAGGTGGTCTAATTTAACAATTATACCTTTAATTCAATTAAATTGTAAACCTAAACTTTTATGGATTTATTAAACTTCTTTTAATTATACACCTTAATTAATTAACAAAACCATAAGGGTGTGATTTGAACTTTTTCAAAACTATGCTAGGGTTTTAGAATTCAACATTCCTAATTAAACTTTTAATCAACTTTTAAATTCCAAAACTTGAGGGCAAGTTTTGAAACCTTTTTCAAAACATTAGGGTTTCAACTATTTAAATTTCAAAACAACAAAACTTTTGGGTTCAAATTTAAACTATAAAACCTAAAGGGCAAAATATGAAACTTTTCATAACAACAAGGATCAAATAACAAATAATTCAAATTAACATTTAATCACATAATTATCCATATTTGATTTATTTAATGATTTCTTGCAAAACAATTTATCAATTTACTCAAAATAATTAATCAATTATCTTATAAGGAAACAATTATCTTATTAATTGATAAATATCTTTAATTAGATCAAAATTATAGTCAAATATATCATATAATCGGATTAATAATGATCTAACATGATAAGGTAACTATCCCAATGCAAAAACAGCAAGAAATCCCGAGATAAGCTGTATCTGACGAGTTGACTCGTCGAGTTAAGCCTGGACTCGTCGAGTCACCTTGGACTCGGCGAGTTCAGCTATGGGCTCGGCGAGTCCAGCCTCCAAAACACCAAAAATCGAATTTTTTAGATATACAATGCATCAATACAATTGAAACCAAGCTAGTCTCTGATACCACTGATGGGTTTTGGTCATAAGACATCCTATGTGCTCATACAAACCCTAATGCTTGGATCTAGGTTTCTCTATTGTACATGCTTTGAATCCAAGACTATAAACCCTAATTCTAGCATATGGAAATCGATATTAACATATAATTAGGTTTAAGGTATTACCTTGATTGTTATGTAGTAATAACAATCCCAATTCCTCCTTGAATTGACTTTGGAAGGCTTAGAGTCACAAGTGTCACTCCTCTAATGGCTCACAAACACCATAAGCAAGAGGATGAAGAGGAGAGAGGTTAGAGGCTGCCCAAAAGATGTGAAAACCCTAGCAAGAAGCTTAGCCACGTTTTTTGGTCCTTAAGGGATCTATATATAGTGAGGCTATTAGGGTTATCTAACAAGGAAACCCTAATTTGGTTGCTTAAGCCCTAAGCAACCCATAGACTCCTTTAATCAAGCCCTTGGATGATTTCCTTATGGGCTTCCCATAAGAATTCGTCCACCTCTTGATTTAAGACAATCCATGGCCCAAATTGCAATTATCTTATAATTACAATTCCAGTCCCTTAAGTTTAATTAATCACTTTTAGTCACAAAACTAATTACCAATTAATTATTGACTAACATTAATTAAACAATATGATTTCTCCTTTAATATATTATTCCCATAATATATTAATAAATCATATTTAATCCTTTCTCTCCATAATTCATCCTATCAAGTTGCTTTGGTGAAGGCAACCCAAAAGGACCATGCACCATCGGGTCAAGTACATACCAAAATAGTTATGGACTTAGACACTAATCCAACAATATTTGCCTCTCATATCCTTCTATCTCATTTCCTTATATGTTTGTTCCTAAGGACTTTTCCTAAGGATCATCGCCTACATCACATAGACAATACTAATTCGGGGATTACTCCCTCAATACGTGTCTAGTAAGGGTTAGAGTATCATCGCATGAATACGTAGTTACAACATCGCCTGAACTCGTAATTTATAAAAGGGGTTAGAGTATCATCGCATGAATACGTAATTACAACATCGCTTGAACTCGTAATTAATCACCTACAGGTTATAAGCCTGCTGGTGTTTCCACATGATTGTCTAGAATAGTCCGTGGTCACCATCTATGCTCTGGTAGATAACTACATCGCCACATCGCCGGTAAAGGTTATAATATCTCCTCTCATCTCACATCACCTATTTATCATCACATATCTATCATCATCTAATTATCACCACATTTCTATCATCACCTAATTATCATCACCTTTCTATCATCACCTATCTCTTATCGACTAATTATCATCACTTATATCTCATCACCCGTTGCTACCCAATATATATTTATAAGTATAAAAATACGTATACAGTTTAAATCACGTAAACTTGTATAAATTGTTCATCTAACATAGATATCAAGAACACTTATAATATGCACACATAACACATAATTTATATTACATACTTCATATCTATGCGTAAGATGAAAGTAACTATGCACTCACCTTATTAACGTTAGTTAATAGAACGCAACTAAAAACGGTCAGCGGTTCGTGGTTGTTGGGCTCGGGATGCGAAACGCCTTCAGCAAATGAGAGAGAGAGAGAGAGAGAAAATAAATGGTGTAAGAAGTGAATGAGGTCGAACTTGATATTTATAGGCTGATTTCGGCCCATTCACGCCGTGAGAATTCATTGCTCATGTTGTGAGCCATGGCTGAATCACCTCGTAGCTTCGACATCTGCGTTCTAGGCTTGAATAGTGTCCATTTGACTCCTCACGTCGTGAGAATTCATTGCTCACGTCGTGATCTTTTGAGTTATCGTTTCCGTAGACTTCTAGCTTCGAAATATGGCATTTTGACTCCTCATGTCGTGAGAAAAAGAGGCTCATGTCGTGAGTCCAGTCAGATTAGGGTTTCTGACACGTGTCATGCTCTCAAACAGCTGTATCTTCTCAAGGTGATAACTTTTGCATACGAGCTCCGTTTTTGACGTTCTTTATATCCACGCGTAGGTGGAGACGTACTCTACAACTTTCATTTAGACCCCTAAGGCTAAAAAGTAATTTATCATCTCACTTTTTATGATTCTCAGTGTCGTGTCGGTTTTGTCGCGAAACTTCGATAAGTCATAACTTCTTCGTTATAACTCGGATTTCAGCGTTCTTTATATGTACGAAAACCTTGTGAAATATACTACGACTTAGTTGAGATTATTTATTCTAAATAATCCACTATAAAAAAAGTCATTTTTGACGCTCGTCGTCTCTAAATTGACTAGCCCGAATCTGCGGGCGTTACACCCAGTGACATAAAACAGAAAGATGTGCACGATCATGCCTTTTCTTTCCCATGATCCTTAGAAGTACCTGAAACAATAAACTAAAAACTATAATCCAAAGATTAGTGAGTTCCCTTAAAGTACCTACACACCACATAATAAACAAGCATACAAATATGAGCAACCAACCTGAATGGACCGCCTCGCAGGGCCTATAGTCTATCCGTACCGCTCTACGAGCCTTTGACATGACTGGACTGCCTCGCAGAGCCTACAACCTATCCAGACCGCTCTACGGGCTGTCAGTCCAACTGGACCGCCTGACAGGGCGTACAACCTATCCGATCATCCCCGAGTGTCTTGGTTTACAACACAAAGCAGGACCGCCTCAACCCGAACACAATATGTCGACATATGTAATAGATAAACATAAACACAAAGCCAATAAATACATATAATCATATGGAGGTTGCTAAAACGACCTAAAATCCATAACAAGGCCTTTAAATACGATTTAAACCCAAATTTTATGGGCTTAAGCTGCACAACTCACCATGCCATGTGATGGGCTTCACTTAATCCATTTCAACTTCAAGCAATCATAACTTCTTCATTCCAAGTCCGTTTTTAGTGATCATTATAAGCACATGAAGGTATGAACAAGCCCACAAATTCTTTCAAATTTCTTTTGACTTAATATATACCAATCTAAATCCATTAATTCATGCAAGAATCCAAAAATATCACGCTTCCCCATTCTAACCTTTTGGCTCCAAAGCACAATTCAAAGGCTTAAGTCATTCAACCAATATTATTAACATCTAATAAGTTCTAAACTTTATTCCCTTAAAGCCCAGACATTTACCCGATTAGATTAGGGCTCGCTATCCCGAAATTAGAAACAATCCAAAACTGGACGTTACAACTCTCTAATGTCGTTTAGTAAATTATATGTATGTGGTCTCCCTGATATTTTTGAAAGCATAATAAAACAAAGTTTAAATTATAAGTTTATCCATTTCTTAAAGAATTTGGAATTGAAAGCTTCACAAATGTTGTTTAGCAAATTATATGTATGTGGTATCCCTGATATTTTTGAAAGCATAATAAACCAAACCATGTAATCAATTTCCACATGTTTGAAATGTAAAGTAAGAGTGTTTGATAAACTAATATGAAGAGAATTGGTTTATACCAAAGGACTGGCTCTTAGCATAGTGCTTTAGTGGTATCTTTTTCAACTATTCATGAGATTGCAAGGTTTAATCTCTTAAGTTCCTCCATAGCATTTGTAAAGTAGGAAATAGTCATTGCAGTGACACACCTCTACAACGGTCTTATAATTCCTTTCCCTTCCATTGCAGCTTCATATTATCATGGATGTGTTTAAGGCAAACCTTGTACTCAACACATGCGGACACTTTATAAATGACTAGTAAAACACCCTACATAAACAAGATTTGGATTTTGCAACTGGTATTTTTTCCCGAAGTTCTTATCTCAAAGCAAGAATATGGATATTTGGATTTGTACAAACTTGGTGTTTGGTTTGTAAGATAACCATATGCGCACTTTTAATAATCCTGCTTGGGAAGCATGTATGTTGGTCAATAAATGTTTTCACCGATGTACGATTTTAATAATCCTGTCTGGGAAGCATGGAGTTGGTTAATAGATGTTTTCACCATCCAATCAGCATCATACTTACCATAGATACATGAAGGGGATAGAAGCATTTATTTACCACTAAATTGCCACTTATGCCCTTCCCTTTGTCATTACTCCCATTTGATGGACCATATGTCCATGGGTAAATCCTTTATACTTTTCTTTCACTCTAACTTTATCATTATAGCCAGCCTTATATTCTTCTTGTAACATCCATAAATTTTACGCCAAATTTAAACTTTTTTAGTCATAAATAAAAATCATATAACATTGTTTACAAAAATGTTTTCAAATCATTATCCATCAGAGTGTCCCAAAATCATAACATAAGGATGAGGAGCAGTACGGTCACGCCTTCGCCTTGCCATGACCTCCTGAAGTACCTGAAACAATAAACTGAAAACTGTAAGCCCGTGGGCTTAGTGAGCTACCCCCAAAATACCAATACCACCGTGACAATACCATATCAGTAATAATCAATCAATCAATCAATCAATCAACATGCATACTGGTCCATCGGCCTGACTGGACCGCCCTACAAGGCCTACAGTCTATCTGGATCTATCCCGAGCCTTCGGCATGACTGGTCCGCCACGTGGGCCTACAGTCTCCCCAGACCGCTCATAGGGTATGTTGGCCTTCAGCACAAAGCAGGACCGCCTCAACCCAACCAATCAAGCAAATAACCATGTGCGCATAACTATCATATACCAGCATATACAAACACCAAACATGTCTATCTCACTGATAATCAGTCATATAATTCTCTAGTAACTAGAGCACCGACTAGCAGGTCACTAACATACAAATCCCTACGGATCACAAGAGCATAACATACTGTCTACCCTGATTCTGATCTAACAGATCATAACCACATGTATCATACCATAACAAAAACAACTAAAGGGCCGGACTTGGTGTCGTAGACCCTATCGATATAGTGAGGATAACTCACATCGCAGATGTCGACTCGGACGGTAAACTCCAACTCTCGGATCACTTGAAACAAGCTCCACCACATATTATCATAGTACAATACACTCGTAAGTCCTTAACCTTATAAGGTACTCCATAACCCACTAGTCAACCCCTGATCAAAGTCAAAGTCCTCAGTCAAGGTCAACGGTCCATGTTGACCTCGACTCGCCGAGTACCCTCGGCTACTCGCCGAGTTCCTTGAAGCACATTCCAACTCGCCGAGTCATCGGGGTGACTCGTCGAGTTCCTTCGATTCTCGATCAAACTTTAAGGCCACCCGTCGAGTTTCCTCCTTGCAACTCAACGGATACACACACATACATATCCTGGAGAAAACTCATCCGACTCGCCGAGTTGTTCTTCAACTCGTCGAGTCTATGGCAATCATCATCGGACTCGCCGAGTTGTTCCTCCAACTCGTCGAGTTCACGACCATCTTCCTGTGACTCGCCGAGTCAACCTTGCGACTCGCCGAGTCCATTCAGTCCTTTTTCCATACAGACCTATTTTTGAGCCATGCAGCGGCTCCAAATCACAGATCCAAGCTTCTAGGGCATGCTTTTCACGTAAAGTTGCAAACTTTACATGCATGCATAGCTACAAAGGTTCTAAATGCCAAATCTAACCTCTTAATGGGGTCTCATGCCCAAGGAGGGCCTCATTCACGACCAATACAACAACTTTATCTTTCTAAAACTTAAGGATGGTCCAGACCTGAAGTTACAACTTTAGATCTAGCCCATAGCCCACCTTATCAACCTCAAAATCCATAAAAACACCCAAAACTCAACAAAAGGAAAAAGGGAAGTAAGGATGGCAACTTGATACCTCCAAAGGATGCTAGCTGAGGTAAATTCTGCTTCCCACACCTTCCTTGCTCTAATTCCTTTACACTTCTAGCTTTTCTCTTCTAGCCAACCTTCTTTCCAAGCTTAAGACACACCACAATGGAATACCACACGAATTAGGGTTTTAAGGAGCTCTCAAAGACTATAAAGAGGCCAACGGAGGCTGAGGTTCCTTTAAATAGGGGTGCAAACCCCAGGATTTAGGGTTTCATCTGCCAACTCCTACTCGCCGAGTCCCAATATGGACTCGTTGTAAGTCCCTAATATGCCCATGTATCAGCCAGATCCGTTTGATGGTGCGGAATCCCAATCAAACGGATGATGTCAGATAAAGAAAGAAGAGAAGGAGAAGAAGAATATTATGAATCTTGAATGTATTAATGATATGAATGAAATTCCTTACACAAGATTTAACACACAAACGTTCCTTTCTCTCTAGCCGTAAACTCTCTAGGGTTCATCAACCATCATCAATCTCTACTCCTCACCCTAACACCTCTATTTATACATGTTGGATATGGGCCGAAAACAAATGGGCCGTAAATGAGTTTACGGTCGTAAGGTGTTTACGGCCGTAAACTAGGGATGAAAGTGGGTACAAACCCGGACCCGATGGACCCGGACCCAGAAAACCCGGAACCGGTTAACGGGATTTTATAGAACCAGAAACCGGACCGGTATATAGGAACCGGTTCCGGGTATGGTTCCGGGTAAAGTGGGTCTAGAACCAGAAAACTCGGAAACATCAAAGTGGGTAGGTTGGAACCGGATAAAGTGGGTTTAGACCCGGAAAACCCGAAAAAACCGGAATTTTTTGGTAATTACTAACACTTTAGTGGGTTGAACTTTGAAAATTTTCATATTGATATCCCCACTTTGGGGGGCTGTAACTTATTGAATACGAAACCACAATTAACAAAATTAGAGTCTAAAATCATGTACAAACTCTAAAATACACTCTGGAAAAACCTGCATGTCAATCCGAATTTAAACGAATGAGATATACTTGTGTTAATATTTTCACATAATACAAAGTACAAAAAACAAATAGTTGAAAAGTTGAAAATTTTCAGTTTTGATATCCTGACTTCGGAGGACTGTAAATCATTGAATGTTAAACCGAAAATGACAAAATTATAGTCTAAACTCATGTACAAACTGTAAACTAGAAGTTGGAAAAAACCACATGTCAATCCGACTTCAAACGAATTAGATATGCATGCTTTAAAACTTTCACCGAATACAAAAAAACTAAAAAACTAAAAACTTTCAGCTTTGGTATCTCAACTTTTGAGGATTGTAAGTCAATGAATATAAAACTAAAAATGAAAAATTTATAGTCTAGAATCATGTATAAACTCTAAACTACATGTTGGAAAAAACCGTATGTCAATTGGAGTTGAAACGAATAAGATATGCATCTTGTAAACGTTTCACAAAAAGTGGTTCCGGCCCTAAAAGTGGTTCCGGTTCCAAAAATCGGTTCCGGATTTTAGACCCGGTTTACCCGGACCCAATGGACCCAAACCCGGATTACCCGGAACCCGCATAAAGCTAATTTTTAAACCCGGAACCGGACCCGGTTCTATATATTCCGGTTCTAACGGGTCCGGTTCCGGTTCGGTTCCGGTTCCAGTCCGGTTTTCCGGTTCTAAATCTCATCCCTACCGTAAACTCAGCCGTAAACATGACCTAAAACTCCATAATTATTACACAAAAATATAATTGCCCAGAAAAGTAAAGTATAAACCATATTTTGACCCAACAATCTCCCCCTTGGTTTATAGCTTTCTTTTCTTAATGACCCAACAAGCTCCCCCTAAAAAGTAGCTGACTCTTCTTGTTGATCTTCAATGAGAGCTTGGCTTCAGCTTTTATCTTCAATTTCTTCACAACATCAGGATGAACATATGAATCTTCAATAATTGACTTCATCTTGAGCAGTTTGGGCATTTCTTCAGAATTTGGCATTGATCGCACATTGGGTGAGGAGGCTTGATGTACTGATTCTTGAAAGATAGCGCTTTCAGCTTGAGAATCTTCAGAGAGAACATCAGAGAAAACTAAATCTTCTGGATCACTTTAGCAGGTACAAAGATAGCAGCAGACTGATTGAGGAGGCTTCAATGCAATCCGTTACATAATCTTCAATTGCGGCTTCACCTTGCTTCTGGAGTTGAAAAATTGAATGTTGAAACAATAATCTTCATTTCTTGCTCCTTTGAATGAGAATTCTTCGATGCTCACGGACGAGGCTTTGGCTCAGAAATCTTCAACACAAACTCCATGAGTCTTATCTATACCTGAAATCACTTTTCAAGACAAAACAAAACTAAAAGAAAACTTAGCACACAAATTAAAACAGAAAGAAAAATATTTTTTTGGATTTTTGATTTTTCTGAACAAGAAATAAAACAAAAATAACACTATTTTTTTTGTTTTTTGTTTTTTTTAATTTTTTCTGATTTTTTTTCATTATTTTAATTTTTAATTCTCCCATAATATTTAAATTAGAAGAAACTATGACAAATTTAACAAAAATAAAATTGATATCTAACTTTACGAGTGATTTGGGATCAAAGTTTTTAGACAGCCTTTAACTACTTGTCGGTACCTTCCATATTCACATATTTGTCTGGTCGATCGTCGGTATTGTTGTCCACATAAACACGAAAAATTGTGACTGATTTAGGACATATTATTTGATACAAGACAAGGTGAACTTAAGTTCCTAAAAATTATATATGATCCTAATTCCTTAGATACTATATCTCAAGTACCATTCATCTGACGACGACCAGGGATATTGTTGTCCACCTAAATTGAGCAGCGAGATCTATAGACAATCTTTGAGTGTTCAATTTTAAGTGTACTGGAACGTGTTTCCCGCTTCCTGATATGCCCCAGCCATCAAGAACTTCCAGAGTACTTCAGAGGGGTTGAGAAGAAGAAGGTTACATATGCTATGTACCAGGTCGGATTAGAAGTCGCGCAAAGGAGACAACATATGGCTAACATATGAGAAGTATTTCACACATATATTTCACACACACACACACACACATATATATATATATATATATATATATATATATATATATATATATATATATATATATATATATATCCTGCATAGAAATAGAGTTGCATATGTTGTGTACCAGGTCGGATTATAAGTCACGCAAAGGAGACAACATATGACTAACAGACAGAAAGAAAGAAAACGATTTTCTACAGACCTAATTTATCGAAATTTACCAGTCGTCCCATCCAACCGAAATTAAGGACAGAATCCGCACATCGAGGAAAAGTTAAGCCATGGTTCCAAGTACGGGTTCAATTAATGTGACGAGTAGATTCCCATATATATCTCCATGCTCAACCTATCCGAGCGGCGTATTGTCAGGCTGAACGTATCTAACTAGGTCAAGATTTGTCAAGTCTATAAATTTCCTAAGTTCAACTCTCCCTAGTCAAGTCCATTTAAAATTTTCCGTGCCTACCGACGCATCAAACCAGAGCATAGACCCTTCAACTTCGGGTACGTTACGCAAACTTAGGTTGCCTGTTATCACTTGATAATATCACTTCCCAAAACATCTCCTTCAAGCACATTTCATAACCAACAATTTTTTTTAATTTTTTTTAATTTTTTTTATTTCTCCTCCTAAATTTGTGCATTGGAGAGAAACGAAAATAAATGCGCAAATTTAAACTATCCTAAAACAAAAATTAATCTTTAAAGCGAATCAGGTTAAGAAAAACTTAGGAGTATTAGAGAAGAAAATGCAAACCGTAAGTCACCGATTGAATTTGCATCCAGAAGGTCTGAGAACAGCACGCGTAATCTCAGAACAAATCCGAAAATTCTTCATGTCATTAAGCACAAGCCCCATGCGATCCCTTCTTTTCTTCCTTTCCCGCAAAAGGATACATGCTCTCAAACAATGTTCTGAGTGTTGTACAGTTGAGAGATGTCCCCAATCATATGCCAGGAGCAGCCACTACCAACAAACCGAAGTCTGATGATATGCCTCCATAGCTGCTCCAGCACAGAGCGGGATCAGTTGGTCTTTGGAACCCAGTCCATTTTGAAACTGGGTCGACCTTTGTCATCAACACACAATACTTTCTCCCATGACATATCCTGCTTATCACAAACAGAAGATGTAGAAACATTAGAGTCGTTAGTTGATTTGGGAGATTGAGCCTTTGGAACCCATTTGTAGTTGGGTTTAACCCATTTCTTTTTCGATCCGATGGGTGCCTCAACACTTGATTTGGAACTTGATGTTGGCCGTTGAGATGACTTTGATTTTGGCTGCACGGGAGCATCTCTTGGATTGGACTTCTTGGCCGACATTCCCTTCTTGCCCTTGGGATTTAGATTCTTGGCCTTGTGGGATTGATTCTTGGCCTTCTGCGCATTCCAGTCACCATTGTCTGAGCGTGACCTGGAAGGGTTTCTTTTGAAGCATCTCCCACTTGGCGCGTTTTTCCAGCCTTGTGCGTAGTAGGGAACATATGCGTGATTAGGACAATTTCTGGCAATGTGTCCAGGTGTTCCATAGTGAAAACATGTCCTTTTCTTCACTGTGAAGTTGTTTCTTCCTGCCCCTGGTGGCGTATCCTTGCCTTGTCTCTTGTTGTTCCCACATGTACACTTACAACAGGCACTTTGTTGCGCTGGAATTGGAGTCCTATATTTACTAACGACAGGTTGATTAGAAGCAACATATTTAGAGTTCAAGGGGTCGTTTGTTTGTTCTGAAGAACTCTCCTTGTTCTCATCCTCTGCTTCTTTACCTGCACATGAAGTAGCAACATTAGTATCTTCACAATTAATAACTCCTCCTAACACAAATCCAGCTGGTTTTCCGTATTTAAGATGTGCCTCCCTGTCAATTTCTTCTTGTTTCATAGGGATGGATGTGTAGTTATGATTGTAAGGAGGAGGTACACTATCATACCCTAGACCCTTGCTTTGATTTTCTTTGAATTTTAACTGGGTCTCATATAAGGACTCGACTGTCTGACTTGACGCAACATAATTTTTGAAACTGACATCAGTTTTTCCACACTTAATTTTTAAAGCGTCAAGTTCTTCAGTTACAGCAGCAAGTTGACTCTTAACATAATCATAATTTTCACACTTGTTGCTGTACTCTTCCTGAAGTTTCCTAAAGTCCTTGGTTTTAGCTTCTAATTCAGCCTTCAAGGGTTTTTGTCATTTCCTGAGTTGATATCCTTCATATCTCAGGTCCTCAACTTCTCTTTTAAATATATCAATTTGTTCCCGAAGAAATTTAATCGTGGCTTCACAAGCTGGAGTACATGTAACTTCAGTGACTGGAATGTTTTCAGAACTCATTGTTTCTCTACACTTCAAAACATCAAGTTCTTGAATTACATCAGCAAGACTAAGATGATTGAGGTCTTTTGTCTTCTTGATGATAGCCACGTTCATATCCCACGATTTCGGAAGTGAATTTAGCAACTTTTTGTTTATCTCAGACTTAGTCAAGAAGATCCCGGCTATATTCATCTCAGTAGTAAGTGTAGTAAATCGTTGCAACTGAGCTTCCAGGGTTTCTCCAGGGATATAATCGAACATGTTGAAACTTTGTCTTAAGATATCCTGATGACTCTCTTTCATGTTTTCAAACCCATTGTAGACTTTAAAATCCATTAATTAAAAAAACAACTAGAAGCAAACGTCAAATTTAAAATGCTTTTTTTTTTAATTTTTAAAAACAACCTTAAAATCGATTAAAACAAGATGATAAAATTAAATTTAAAAATCAAACTTTAAAAACCTTTTTTTTAAAATTAAACTCAAAAGTCAAACTGAAAAGCTAAATTTGAAAATTTAAAAGTCAAATGAGAAAGTCAAAGCTTAAAGTCAAAGGTCAAACTTGAAAGTCAAAGTCAAAATTTTAAAGTCAAAGGTCAACCTTGAAAGTCCAATTTTAAAAAAATTAAACTCAAAAATCAAACTTGAAAAGTCAAGCTTAAAAGTCAAATTTAAAAAGTTAAACTCAAAATTTTAAATAAAAAAAACAAAAATAAAAGTTAAAAATAATATATATATTTAAATATTTTATTATTATTATTAATTAATTTATTTTATTATTTATTATTTTATTATAATTTTTATTTTGAATGAAAAAGGAATTTAAAAATAAAAGAAATTGAGTTTTTGGGATAAATTTGACAAAATTTCGAAAGTTGGATGCGACTGGAAGTGTTTAAGTTTAATATTTCGGATGGAAGTCAAGAGTTGGTAAGGCGCTGTGTTTTGGAGTTGGAGGTCGCTGGTTCGATCCCTGTCCGTTGCAAAATCGCTCCTTCTTTTTAATTGAAGCTGCAATGCCAGCTGCTGCTTAGCCTGCCACTGAGCCGAGCCTTCAAGCCGCAAACGCCGAGCCGCTCTTCAAGCCACGCTCCACCGCTTCAATCCGCAAGCCGCCTAGTCGCAAGCCGCTGCTGAGCCGAGATCTCCGGAAACCCTAGCCGTAAACACAAACGCGCCGCCGGCCGTAAACTCCGGCCGTGAACTGTTTAAGATTACGTGAAAATTCGACCTTGAAGCTCCAAAACTCGATTAAAAACCCATTTTTATGAAATACACAAAGAACAAACCCCCCTTATTTTTGCGAGATCTATCCAAAAACGCAAAAATATTTCGAAATAAGACCAAATAATGCTCCAAATAGAGTTTACGGCCCAAGAACTCGGAGTTTACGGCCGTAAGCTTGGACCGTAAACACCAATTATTCAGATTCCAAACGAAACAATAAAACCTTTTGACTGATACAACCAGGCTCTGATACCAATTGTAAGTCCCTAATCTGTCCGTGTATCAGTCAGATCCGTTTGATGGTGCAGAATCCCAATCAATGATGTCAGATAAAGAAAGAAGAGAAGGAGAAGAAGAATATTATGAATCTTGAATGTATTAATGATATGAATGAAATTCCTTACACAAGATTCAACACACAAACGTTCCTTTCTCTCTGGCTGTAAACTCTCTAGGGTTCATCAACCATCATCAATCTCTACTCCTCACCCTAACACCTTTATTTATACATGTTGGATATGGGCCGGAAACAAATGGGCCGTAAATGAGTTTACGGCCGTAAGGTGTTTACGGCCGTAAACTCAGCCGTAAACATGACCTAAAACTCCATAATTATTACACAAAAATATAATTGCCCAGAAAAGTAAAGTATAAACCATATTTTGACCCAACACTCGTCGAGTAGGTCACTTAACACACGATCCCACCCCGCTGCTACTCGACGAGTAGGGCAACCAACTCGTCGAGTAGAGCTTAACCCAATAATCTTATTTAAACAATACCTGAGAATCGGGGCGTTACACTTCTTAATATGAAATACCAAATAATCAACTAATTTAGTGATGTGTTTTTTATTAATTAGAAATTCACCAACTACAAAATCAGCTTCATGTGATTCCCCTAAGTTACATGTCGTTAATTTCATGAGATTACTTAACAATCCTTGCCTTTTATCACCATGGCTAACAAAAATATGAAATTTGTTAGTATCAATGATTTTTATACCAATCTTTTTTACATAAGGAGTATTAATAAATTGCATTGTCCTACCAAGACTTTCTACAACACGATCATACACACTATGGAATACCATATCTATATCCACATCATCTACAAGTCTAGACTTTCCACATCAAAATCACTATATAAAGAACTGTCCCTACCTTTATTGTTTGTGCTTCTTTCATCATCTCCTTATATGTTTAAGTCTTCTTAGTTCATATTCACATCTTCTTCCATTTCTTTATGATGTTGATCTCCATCTTTATTATTTGTGCTTCTTTCATCATTTTCTTAGCCACCTCTTAGCCATATCATCCACCGTTACTAATCTCTTTTGACATGCTAACACATCCTCGCTTCCTAATAAACCATCTCAATTAACCAAAAACTTAACTTAGTTATTTAATTCCTCTTTTCTAAACACATTTACTCAATCCAGGACCACCCATGTTAGACACGACATTGTCAATCCCATTTACAAGCTTATTCTTCAACTCAACTCATCATATCCTCTTCCTCATGCATACTTAATTCCATGGAAGAATAATGCAATGTTTTAATCACCAATCAGACTTAGGATCTTGTCTCACAACCTCCATATGCGAAGGAAATTAATGTGTTTAGAAATTCAAAAATAAGCACATCGATGGATCGTTGTTTTGGTACAAGGCATCCCTTGTTGCCAATAAATGTAGCTAAAGGCTTGGATAACCTTTTATAGATTGTGACGAGACTTTCAGCACGGTGGTGAAACCGGCCACCATTCGAAAATTTGATAGTGTGGTTGTGTCACATTAGTGGTCCATCAGATATCTTGATGTTAATGATGCATTCTTTCACAACCATCTTCAAGAAACCGTGTACATGCATCAACCATCAGGATTCTATAAACATCAAGACCATGTATGTCTACTCTGAAGGTTTCTCCACGAACTAGGCCCATCATGCATGGTTTATTGCTTTGCATTATTTATCACTCGCCATGGTTCCCCTCGTAATAGATGTGATTCTTTGTTTTTTTATTACAAGGCACTCATACAACTTATTAACTTTAATACGTTGATAATATTGTGTTAACAACTTCTTCCCTAAACTTCTATACATGTTTCTACTATGTTGGGCACTAAGTTTTCTATAATAGATCTTAGGGATCTTAACTACTTCTTTGGTATAGATTACTTATGTGTGTTCAAAATCGGATATACAGAAATTCGGATATCCGAAATTTCAGATGGCGGATTTTTAATATCCGAAATTCGGATATCCGAATTTTTGGATACGGGTCGGATATCCGAAATTTGTAATTTTGTAACAATCAAGTACTAAACTATAATCAAATAACAACACATGAAAATATTAATTAGAAAAACCATCATAAATAGTCCTTGTTGTTTCCCAAAATCTGAAGTATAGTACCATTGGTTTAGAAACGTCATAGATGGTCCCTGTGCTTTCAAAAATTTTGACGATTGGTCCTTATTGCTAACTCCGTTAAGTTTTGTCCGTTAACTAGAAGGGCATTTTCGTCATTTCACACCATAGGGACCATTTATGATGTTTTTTCGTATTTTTTTAAAAAAGAAAAAATTAAATATAATTAAATATAAAAGCTCTCTCTCTCTCTCTCTCTCTCTCTCTCTCTCTCTCTCTCTCTGCAAAAAACCCACTTCCCTACCCCTTCTTCTTCGTCCTTACATGCACCACCATTCTCTAACATTCTCTTTGTTTTAGTATCTTCAACTCAATCCCCATTAATGAATAACTCCATCTGACATAAGATGAATAACTCCATCTGACATAAGCGTACACTTAAAATGTTTCAACACATTATTCACAAGGAATGGATTCATTACCACATTGTAGAATCCAATGGTAACAACCAGAAAACGCCTCTGATCGGTTGATTTCTATCCCTTCTATCATGGAATCCAATACGGTGAATGTCGTATTCACCCGCTTTTCTTTCCTCTAAGTTCTAATCGAACCTCTTTCACCCTTGACCTCGTTGGTTTCCTAACCCTAATTTGAGGAGTAATGTTGACTATGACTGTTAATTTCCCTCATATTTGGGTGATGACTTTCAATCGAAGGGCGGGGACAATGTTTTGAAGCAACCTGGTCCATGTAAGTTACCCAAATATAAACATGGTGCTGACTTTCCTTAACATGATTTTCTAGAAATTTTTATCTTTTCTGATTTCCATGATGATTTTGAACCGCCAGAAGACAACCGTAACACCACCCTTCTTTCTCCATTGTAAGATCCTCATCAAACCATAAAACCTAATCCTTGTTCATTTTTTTAACCCAAACCAGAAAATTAATAAAAATGTCACCTGTGTGAGAGAGAAGGGAGAGTGCAACCTCCTTTATACCCTTGTTCCCAATTTCTGACCGATGATTGAAGAAAAAAGGGGGAGACTTTGTGCAATTTTGAGAAGAAAAGAGAAATAGGGATTTGATTTCTTTTTTTTTTTTAGAGAGAATGGTGTAGTGCAGTCAATCAATCATGGAGGAGTTTTGAGGCCCTGAGGTTTTCCAGAAGCTGTTCATGTTCAACAACCTGTTCGATTTGGTGGGTATTTCGGATCTTCGTTTCTTCACTATGTACCTATTTATTTGACATGGATTATTATAGAGAGAGAGATAGAGAGAGAGAGAGAGAGAGAGAGAGAGAGATTATATATTAAATAATTATATTTAGTTTTATCTTTTTTTTAAATAACTGAAAAGATCATAAATGATCCCTATGATGTGAAATGACGAAAATGCCTTTCAGTTAATGGGTAAAACTTAACGGAATTAGAAATAAGGACCAATCATCAAAAGTTTTGAAAGCACATGGACCATCTATGACGTTTCTAAACCACATGTACTATACTTCAGATTTTAGGAAACCACATGGACCATTTATGATGTATTTTCTATTAATTATGAAACAAATTACAAAACATAAAATGTTATGATTAATGATTAAAGAAATTCATTAATAAATCAACAAAAACTACATCAAAACAACAATTTTCTTGATAGTTGATTTCAATTTTTAATTTTGCATGAGATATGTATAGCAAACAAAATCAATTATTTATCATATCATATATATGGTATATGTACTTTAAGTTTTATTTTAGATTAATCGGTTAATTAGTCAATTCATTAATTGATATATATAGATTATTTAAATATTAGATAAATAGTAAAAGTTATATAAGGTTAAAAGGTGTGATCAAGTTTTTATATAAAAATATCTAGATTGACAATGTGTACATGTGGGTTTCTCAGTGTTAAAACACACAAGACAAATTTCCCAACATCACCATATCTCATATCAATTTAGGATCAAGAAATAGGTGGTTTTCAAGTTACTTACAACTCAAAACTCACTACAAAAATCTCTCAATCTTTTCACTCAACCTAAACATCTTCTAAACAATATGTATTGATAAAGATCTAGTTACAGAACTCTTATAGACGAACACACTATCAAAAAAATAGATGCAGATAACTATCTAATATCAAAGAACCCTTAAGAGAGAAAACCCTAGTTTTGATCACTCCAACTGAACGAATGAGTCCCAACACCTTCTCTCTCATTATTTATACTCTGGATCCAAAATATGGATATAACCCGAACCAACTCGACCCAGATTACAACCCACGTGTTTCCATAAGAACCTGCATGCACTTAACACCCTTGCAGAATACAATATTTACATAATACACCCTTTATAATAAATTACTTCCTAATAAATATGAGATTGTAAAAATAACACCATATTTTCAACATCCCCCCTTAATCGAAATATTTATTTTCTAAAAACATTAATAAGACCCATTTTATTAGACAATTTCAAAACACCACTAGAAAATTTTTCCCTAACAAAATGCAGATCTATCTCAAAATGTTGTCCTTTCATGAAACACAGGATTAAGAGCCAACTTAATTGTGGAATTATTATCACAAAAAACAGAAGCAAGGATAAGATTTTTAACTTCAAGTTCAAACATAATTTTTAAGATCCAAATTATTTCACATGTGATAGAACCAAGAGCTCTATATTCTGATTCAGTGGAAGACCTAGAAACAATAGATTGCTTTTTTACTTTTCCAAGAAATAAGACAATTATTAAGATATACCATATACCCAGATACAGACTTTCTTGTGGCTAAGCACTTAGCCCAATCTGCATCCACAAAACCTTTCAATTCCAACACACTAGACCTAGTTAAAGCAACTCCTTTTCCAGGACTATTTTTTAAACACCTTAATAACCTGAAATCAATATTTAAGTGTAATTTTCTAGGATTATGCATATACTGACTAAGAACCTGAACTGCATAAGAAATGTCAGGCCTTGTAACTATAAGATAGATAAGTTTACCTATCAATTTTTGAAATTCAGTTTTATTTTCTAATAGTTCATTTTTTCCATCATGATTGTCAAAATTTATAACAAAATTTGTTTCCAAAGGTGTGTTCACAGGTTTACAACCAAGCATACCATATTCATGTAATAACTCAAGACAATATTTCCTTTGGTTTAAACATAAACCACTGTCAATTTTAACCACTTCAATGCCTAAAAAATATTTAAGAGTTCCAAGATCTTTGATTAAAAATTGACTATTCATAAAAGATTTCACTTTTTGTAACTCTATCTCACTATTTCCAGTTAAAATAATATCATCAACATATACTAATAACACAGTTATTGAACCTTCAACTTTCCTAATAAACAATGAATAATCACTTATACTCTGTCAAAAACCAAACTTAAACAATGAAGCACAAAGTTTTTCATTCCATTTCCTAGGAGCTTGCTTTAGTCCATACAAAGATTTAGTAAGTTTACATACTCTAGTATCATTATTAGAATAGTAACCAGGTGGAAGTGACATATAAACATCTTCAGTAAGATCACCATATAAAAAAGCATTACTAATATCCAATTGATATAAAGGCCAAGAATAATAAACAAATTGAGAAATAACAATACGAACTGTTACAATTTTTGCAACAAGAGAGAAAGTCTCTTTAAAATCAATTCCATCTCTTTGATTATAACCTTTAGCAACTAAACGAGCTTTATATCTCTCAATCTCACCATTTGTTTTGTATATAATCTTATTGTAACGTCCCAAAATTCAAGACGAAAAATTTCTTTTAGTAAAACATTACTTTAAGCAAATTCATCATTTCAAAACATAAATAGAGTACTAGTTTCCAAAATACATGTTCGTTATCAGAGTAAACATTCCCAGGCTGTCTAAACTATGGTGTGTGCCATGCGATCACCCCGAGCTCCATCATCCGCTACCGAAAGTACCTGAAACCAAAACTGAAAACCGTAAGCACGAAGCTTAGTGAGTTCCCCACCCTACCACATACCATGCATAAACACATACTGCACATACTGGGCCATGCCCGCTAACCTGGGCCTCGCCCGCTACAACGGCCCCGCCGCTCCAGGCCCCGCCTGGCTTCGAGCCCCGCTCGGATATAGATCTATTTCACTTAGGTCTCGCATGTCACCGGGCCTCGCCCACTAACATATAATAGCACGTAAGCATATCACATCACATCACATAATCTAAACACATACTAATGGATCTTGTCCTATGGCCTCGCCTATCTCTGGGCCCCGCCCTTGTCCTGCTACTGATGAGCCATGGAAACCCGTCCATACTCCTGCTGATAGTGAGGTACGGGCCCAGCCCAACCTTACTCCTTCCCTAACTTGGGCGTCGCCCCTGCTCTGCTGCTACTGAGATGTGGAACACCATCCACACTCTGCTATTGGTGAGATACGGGACCTCGCCCACACTCACCTCCATACCAGGCACATACAAGTATCACACAGACAACAAGTATCAACTATCACATAAATCATTCCTTGGGCACCCGCCCTTTATCATTGGACCTCGTCCCGAATATCATACTAGCATACTGTACCTAGGGCTAACCCCCGGGTCTTCTACTCATAACTACATGGGCCGACATTGTGGTCGTAGACCCATTCATACAAAGGGAAACTCACCTGCACTGGCTGAACTTGTTGATGATCCCACTAGCCGCTGCCCGACAACTCTCTGAACTCTGGCTCCACTAGCTCCCCATGCTACAAATATCAACATAACACTTAGTCTAACTGACCTTCAAAGGTCAACTAAGTCAACTCTTGCCAAAGTCAAAGTCCTGGTCAAAGTCAACCTCCCAGGTCAACCCTACTCGCCGAGTCACCCTATTGACTCGCCGAGTTCATATGTTCAGAGTCCTTCTATTTGTGACTCGACTCGCCGAGTCAGTCCATGACTCGCCGAGTCTACCGATTACCGAGTCCTGGCCTGTCCAACTCACCGAGTCTCCATTCGACTCAATGATTCGAGTCTCAACTCGAAGGGTTTGGGGTTTCGCGACTTGACTCGCCGAGTCCAAGAACAGACTCGCCGAGTCCAAGACAATCTTCATCCAACTCGCCGAGTTGTTCTTCCAACTCGCCGAGTTCATGCTCAACTTCATCCGACTCGACGAGCTGTTCATCCCACTCGTCGAGTTCCTCCTCATCTTCAAGTTACTCGCCGAGTCCACTCAAAGGACTCGCCGAGTCCATCCGGTCCTTCATACATGCAGAGGACTTTTGAGTCATGAAGGGACCATAATATGCTTAGATCTGAAGTAGCAACTTCAGATCTGGCTTCTAACTCAAAATAATAACATTATGGCTAAAAAGCCCCAACAACCACACATAAATCTAGGTGCAAAAAGGGTCCAGGAACTAGTTTATTACCTCCAATGCTCAGAATGAACTCACAATCCCAGATCTATAGTCCCTTCTTGCTCCTCCAAGTTCCTTCTTCCTTCTCCAAGCTTTAATGCACCTTCCAAGGCAACAAATGGCTCAATCAAAGGATATGACGGCTAGGGTTTGGTATTCAGGACTAAAGAGGTAGTAAGGAACTCTAGGAAGAAGATTAAAACGTTTATATAGGCTCCAAGTCCCGAATTTAGGGTTTTCCACGCACAGACCAAACTCGCCGAGTCACCTTGGCCGACTCGCCGAGTCGGTCACTTACTCCTCGACCCGGATCCCGCTCGGACTCGCCGAGTTCCTCCTTAGACTCGCCGAGTCGCCCCTTAAAATTAAGGTTTTCTTTCCTTTCTTGGCCTTCAAAACTTTGGGTGTTACAACTCTCCCCCACTTAAACTAAACTTCGTCCTCGAAGTTTGCTATGGCCCATCGCCTGCGATCTGCCTCCAATACCCGATCAATGATTCCCACACCAGCTGCCTACCTTTGCTGGTCTTCCGCTCGGTCATTCTGACTAGCATCAATCCTTGCGGATAATCATCTCGGGTCAGCCCTGACCCTAAACATTCTGGAAACACAACTTACTCTACCGACAATCCTTCTGGTACTCTCCGAGTACTGCAACTGAACCTATAGGGGTTCACCCTTTCTTTCCTCACGCAATTCCTTTGCCTTCCCAAGGCGATGCTCCAAAAACAACTATCTCCTCTGACACTGTGAAGATCCTATCTTCACCAATCCATTATTCCCGCTAAAACTAGTACGGGTCATCAACTCCAGTAACCACTGACACTCCTCTCTTGTCATAACTTGGTGTCGAGCACCCCTCGACTCGACTAACTGAATTCCACCATAAACCGTTTACCCGCACTACTACTGACTGGAAATTTCTGCCATTCTTCATCTGCCTTCCGGGTGAACTGAGACCACTCTAGTCCTTACCAACCTATCAATGTCTGGATTACCGGCGCCCACTGGTAGCTAGTCCCAACACCTCCCCTAGTCGCTCCCAGCGACTTCCGAAGAACTTCGACCACCTATAACTGCTCAATCTATTTTGCCATTCAGGCACTACAAACCTGGGATCCCCGATCCCCTAACTTGACACTAAGGTCCCTGCTAGGTCCCACATGTGCTGCTAAAACTCACGGGCCTCGCCCACGGGTCCCACCCGCCTCTATCCTTCTAGTCCCACTAGCCTAATCACTCTCGCTCGGGCCTCGCCCACGGGTCTCACCCAACCATACTACTGAGCAACCCGGCTCCCAGGTCTCATCTACACTGCTAATCTCATACGGGCCTCGCCCACGGGTCTCACCCGACTATATCCTGGAGCGGCCTCTCCCAAAGTCTCACCTCTCTAGGGCTATACAGGCAACTCCCTATCATTCTCATCCACTACCCATTCCTGATCCCTATCAGATCACTAGGAGATAAGGGCCTCGCCCCAACTCCGCTAACGAAGCTACTAAGGAATGCTACGGCTTACCCGTAGTCTTACGTCACCATTCATTGCTGACTGCTAGTGAATGCTACGGTTGCCCCGTAGTCTTACATCACTTCCACCACTGACTGCTAATACGAAGGCACCCATGTGCCATTAGCTCTCAAGATCCTCATTCCGACTCCCCCGAGTCCTACGAGCGATCCACAACCTGAATTCCCAACCACGTACTAACCATTACCACCACACGCACTAGCTGATGGGGAGTTTCTCAAACTCCCAACCCTGAAATCCTCAATCCATCGGACGCTGAACTACTTCCTTTCCTTCTCGGAGGTCGCGCACTCATTCTGGGTCTGCGTGCTCCTACCTTTGCACACTCGGAGGATTCTCCCCCACTTCGATCCTGCTTACCCCTTGTTGCTCAATACTCAAAAGAAATCCCAATCCTTGCTACCATTCCATAATCAATCTGCTGAGGAATCCAAGCTTACCATAGCTAGGGATCTAACCAATCCATTTCTAACACTACACAACTCCGATCTAGCGAGACATACCAAGTCCCTCCCAAGCATGCTACAGTTACTGCATCCCATGCAACCTTCTCCAATAGGGCACATCCCCTCACTACCTTTCGGATATCCAAGGTATGCAGATGACATATAACTCGATCACAATCAACCACTCAAAAATAAAATACTCATACCGATAATGATGCAGAACCATAACAATATCATCATGCACAAATAAAAGAACTGAAAACAGAAATCGCATACCTGCAACGTCCGGTGCTGATCGCGCCTTTAAGGTAGTCATCTGAAAAGCTCTGCCTCCCACCGCAAGCGCCTCTGCACGGCCCTGACGGCCGTCTGTGATCCTCAAAGTTGCAGGGGCAGGTGCCATCACCCGTCCTGCTGAAAACAAACTGGGGGACTGGGCCTTCTTGTGGCCCCGCTGATTGCAGTGAAAACATATCAAGTCGGATCCCTGCATGGTGGTAACAGTACAATCCCTGCTGAAATGACCAGTCCGACCGCACTTGAAACATCCAGACTCACCACCGCTACCACTCCTGCACGCGCCCCCGTGCGCCCTGCCACACTTCCCGCACCGGCTGCGGTCCTGAAAATCCCTCGACCTCGAATCCGATCCCTTGGGCCTTTTGCCCAAACCTTCAGCTACCTGAACCTCATCCGGCTTCCTCTTCAGGATCTGCTCCAAATCAATTTCCCTCTCTCTAGCCCGAGAAATCATATCTTCCAGCGTCTTACAGCTGGATCTGCTCATGAACTCCCTGATGTCATCCCTCAACATCTCATGGTATCGGGCCTTCTTCATCTCCTCATCTGCGACATACTGCGGTACAAGAAGAGCCCTCTCCCTGAACTTGGCGGTGATCTCCGCCACAGTCTCGGTGGTCTGCGTCAAGTCCTGAAACTCCCGTGCCAACTGCTGCACCTCAATAATCGGCGAAAACTCCGCCCTGAACCTAGCCGAGAAATCGCTCCAGGTCATCGCGTCCAACGCGGCGTCATCCCCCAAAGCATGACCAATCTCCTCCCACCAATCCCTCGCTCTGTCCTTCAGAAGACAGGAAGTGAGTCTGACCTTGTCCCCCTCAGGGCACCGGCTCGTACGGAATGCGTTGGCAACATCGGCCAACCATCTGCTGCTAGCGATGGGGTCCCTAGCCCCATGATAATCTAGTGCCCCGCAAGCCCTGAACTCCCGAAATGTCAAGGTACGCGCTCCCATCAAAGCCATCATCTCAGTACGGAAGGCTCCCAGCCTCTCATCCAAAATATCCAATATACCCTCCTTGACCGTGCCAAAGATCACAGGAGTCTGACTCAAAATACTGCGCGTAACCTCGGCGGATATCAACTCCCTCATTCGCTCCTCGAGCTGCTCGGCCCCTGAACCCCAGCCTGATCCCTCTCCGGCGCCTGATCCGCCCGCTGGTCTCTCTCGCAATGTCACCATACTGAAAATATAATACATCCACTATCAAAAAACTCATCACTGCTGCGAGACCAAACACACTCCCTACTAGGTTCCTGGTCTTGTCTTGGCCTTTCCCGAATCGAGTACGGATCCTCTGCTTTCAGTAGTACGGGCCCATACTACCTTCCACATCTATCCGTAAGTTCCTCAGGAATTGCTTTGACTCCACCAGGTCCTTTATCCACTACTACTGCTCCCAGCACTATCTCATCCTAGGCTTACCCTAGGGAAACCTCTGACCCAACTCAAACCAGTCCTCAGCTGCTGAAGGTCTCCTTGTGATGCCAATTAGCCATCACTTGGATACCATCACATGTGACAAGGCTCAGATAATCCTTCAAGTAAAAGACTTGTCCCTACAACGCTTGGACTCAAACAAGAGCTGTGCAATAGGGCCAAATCCAGCACTCTGAGATTATTCAACCCTGAGCACAGGTGACGTGACGTATCCACCTAATGGCTAACTCCCATCACTCAAAATCCCACAATGCACAAAGCAAGCAGCATTCGAACAAGGGGAAAATCTAACCACAACATACTCAAGCAATCATATCCAAATAGCAAGAATCTGAACTAGCATGCAACACAAACTCATAAACTCAGGCATAACATAAACAAGCTATCCTACTACTGTCTAATCAGCACTATCATGCAACTCAAACACATATAATAGGTACATAAGGCATCATTCCTAGATCCTTAGTCCTAATCTAGCATGTTGTTCTATCAGCTGATAATCATAACATAAACTTGTATGGGTATTTTGGGGTACTTACTTGAGCTCGGCTGATTGCATGCACCACACCCCTTTTCTCTTTTCAAAGTTCTTTTTCTTTCTGAATTCTTTTTCTTTTCTAAAACTGTTTTTAGTTCTCAAAAATCTTTTTACAAAACTGTCTTTTCATTTTTGAAAACTTTTTATCCGACCCAACGGTTTGAGTTCAGGCACACCCGAGAGTATGCTTGAATCCCTCAAACCAAGGCTCTGATACCAACTTGTAACGTCCCAAAATTCAAGACGAAAAATTTCTTTTAGTAAAACATTACTTTAAGCAAATTCATCATTTCAAAACATAAATAGAGTATTAGTTTCCAAAATACATGTTCGTTATCAGAGTAAACACTCCCAGGCTGTCTAAACTATGGTGTGTGTCATGCGATCACCCCGAGCTCCATCATCCGCTACCGGAAGTACCTGAAATCAAAACTGAAAACTGTAAGCACGAAGCTTAGTGAGTTCCCCACCCTACCATATACCATGCATAACCACATACTGCACATACTGGGCCACGTCCGCTAACCTGGGCCTCGCCCCTACCTCAGGCCTCGCCCGCTACAACGGCCCCGCCGCTCCAGGCCCCGCCTGGCTTCGAGCCCCGCTCGGATACATATCTGTTTCACTTAGGCCTCGCCTGTCATAGGGCCTCGCCCACTAACATATAATAGCACGTAAACATATCACATCACATCACATAATCTAAACACATACTAACGAATCTTGTCCTAAGGCCTCGCCTATCTCTGGGCCCCTCCCTTGTCCTGCTACTGATGAGTCATGGAACCCCGTCCATACTCCTGCTGATAGTGAGGTACGGGCCCAACCCACCCTCACTCCTTCCCTAACTTGGGCCTCGTCCCTGCTCTGCTGCTACTGAGATGTGGAACACCATCCACACTCTGCTATTGGTGAGATACGGGACCTCGCCCACACTCACCTCCCTACCAGGCACATACAAGTATCACACAGACAACAAGTATAAACTATCACATAAACCATTCCTTGGGCACCCACCCTCTATCATTGGACCTCGTCCCGAATATCATACTAGCATACTGTACCTAGGGCTAACCCCCGGGTCTTCTACTCATAACTACATGGGCCGGCATTGTGGCCGTAGACCCATTCATACAAAGGGAAACTCACCTGCACCGGCTGAACTTGTTGATGATCCCACTAGCCGCTGCCCGACAACTCTCTGAACTCCGGCTCCACTAGCTCCCCAAGCTACCAATATCAACATAACACTTAGTCTAACTGACCTTCAAAGGTCAACTAAGTCAACTCTTGCCAAAGTCAAAGTCCTGGTCAAAGTCAACCTCCCAGGTCAACCCTACTCGCCGAGTCACCCTATTGACTCGCCGAGTTCATATGTTCAGAGTCCTTCTATTCGTGACTCGACTCGCCGAGTCAGTCCATGACTCGCCGAGTCTACCGATTACCGAGTCCTGCCCTGTCCAACTCACCGAGTCTCCATTCGACTCACTGATTCGAGTCTAAACTCGAAGGGTTTGGGGTTTCGCGACCTGACTCGCCGAGTCCAAGACAATCTTCATCCAACTCGCCGAGTTCATGCCCAACTTCATCCGACTCGACGAGCTGTTCATCCCACTCGTCGAGTACCTCCTCATCTTCAAGCTACTCGCCGAGTCCACTCAAAGGACTCGCCGAGTCCATCCGGTCCTTCATACATGAAGAGGACTTTTGAGTCATGCAGGGACTCAAATCTGTAGATCTACCCTTCCCAAGCCTATTCCTCACGTAAAGTTGCAAACTTTACGTGTAGAGAAGGAGATCTAAGCAAAATACACCATAAACTAGGGTTTAAGGCAAGGAGGATCCATAATCAACTCAAGGGCTGCTACTTTATGCTTCTCAAGACCATAATATGCTTAGATCTGAAGTAGCAACTTCAGATCTAGCTTCTAACTCAAAATAATAACATTATGGCTAAAAAGCCCCAACAACCACACATAGATCTAGGTGCAAAAAGGGTCCACGAACTAGTTTATTACCTCCAAATGCTCAGAATGAACTCACAATCCCAGATCTATAGTCCCTTCTTTCTCCTCCAAGTTCCTTCTTCCTTCTCCAAGCTTTAATGCACCTTCCAAGGCAACAAATGGCTCAATCAAAGGATATGACGGTTAGGGTTTGGTATCAAGGACTAAAGAGGCAGTAAGGAACCCTAGGAAGAAGATTAAGACGTTTATATAGGCTCCAAGTCCCGAATTTAGGGTTTTCCACGCACAGACCAGACTCGCCGAGTCACCTTGGCCGACTCGCCGAGTCGGTCACTTACTCCTCGACCCGGATCCCGCTCGGACTCGCCGAGTTCCTCCTTGGACTCGCCGAGTCAGCCCTTAAAATTAAGGTTTTCTTTCCTTTCTTGGCCTTCAAAACTTTGGATGTTACACTTATACACCCACTTACACCCAATTGGTTTTCTATTTTTTGGTAAATCAGTTATTTCCCATGTATGATTTCGATGAAGTGCTTCCATTTCATCATTCATGGCTTTAATCCAATTTGGGTCCGAAAAGGCTTCATTATAATTCTTAGGTTCAACAGTTTTATTGAGATTAGAAACACAACATTTAGTTTCAGGATCAAGAAAAGAATAGTTAACAGATCTCTCAATACCATATTTATACTTTCCTTCAACAACATAATCAGCAAACTTAACAGGCATATGAGACTCACGCCTAGACCTAGAGACACCTACAGACTGATCCATAGAAGGGTTTAAGACAAACTAATTATTTTCCTCAGATACACTCGAAGAAGAAGGAACAGATGAACCAGTAGGAGGCACAGTTGCCTCGCCACCATGGTTGACAAAATTACTAAAATCAACATCATCCATACTAATGGTTGCATCAGCGCCATCCGACTGGGTCTCTACTCTCAGCTCATCAAGATTAATATAATCATTTATATATTCATTATTATCAAATTCATCATAGGAAACAAGATCACTAGGGCCAAAATTATTTGAAACCTTATCAACAGAAGTTGATTTCAACTTGTATGGAAAAACAGATTCGTAGAATTTCACATCCCTGGATACAACAGATGAATTAGTTGATGGGTTTGAGCCATAAGAACTTTCCTATGTGCACATGCAAACCCTAATGATTGGATCTAGGTTTCTCTAATTGAACATGCAATGTATCCAAGGCTTACAATTCTAGATCTAGTGTAAACAATTGAATCATATCATATGAAATCAGATCTAGAAGAATACCTTAAGCTGCTTGCTTGAAACTTCTTGTTCTTGGAGCTTAGAGTCACAATTGTCACTCCTATAATGGCTTACAAACACCAACTAGCAAGAGGATGATCTTGAGAGAGAGAGGAGGTGAGAAATTGGCTCTAGGGTTCTTCCTTGCAAGAGTATGGCTGATTTCCCTCACCCAAGGGGTCTATTTATACTATGAGATACCAGGGTTACACCCTTAACCCTAACTGAATAACTTAGGCCCTAAGCAATCCAAAGATCCTCCTAGATATGAGGCTTGGACGATTTTAAGGTATCCTAACCCTAAAATCCGTCCACCCTAATATCCATAAGGATACATAGCCCAAAACACAACTATCACACATTTGACAGTTTATGCCCCTTTATTCAATTAACCTCTTTAAGTCACCAAATTAATTCTCAATTAATATATGACTTATATCAATCAAATAATATTATTATTCCTTTAATATATTACTCTCATAATATATTAACAATAATATCTCTTCTCTCTTTGCAAATCATCCTGTCAAGTTGCTATGGTGAAGACAACCCAAAAGGACCATGCACATCCGGGTCAAGTACTTACCAAATATAGTTACAGCCTTAGACACTAATCCAACATTAGTATCCAAAATAAGAAGTTTATAAGCCTTTTTATCAGAACAATATCCCAAAAAAAACACATTTTTCAGCACGTTCGGACAATTTATCAGAAACATTTAATTTATCAGAAACATTTGGCTTAACAGCAAAACATAGACAACCAAACACCCTTAAATGATCAAAACTAGGAATTCTTTGAAAAACAAGTTCATAAGGTGACTGGACATTTAAAACTGAGTTAGGCATTCTATTTATTAAGAAAACAGAAGTTAAAACAACATATCCCCAATATTTAGCAGGAACTCCTGATTTAAATAAAAGAGATCGAGCTACATTGAGAATATGCCTATGCTTTCTCTCCACAACACCATTTTGTTGTGGAGTATAAGCACATGATGTTTGATGTATTATACCCTTTTCAAAACAAAAAAACTTCATTTGATTATTAACAAACTCAGTACCATTGTCTCAACGTACAATTTTAACATTTACATTAAACTGATTTAGAAGAATATTAACAAAGGATTTAAAACAATCAAAAACCTCAATCTTAGATTTCAAAAGAAAGATCCAAGTGGCCCTAGTAAAATCATCTACAATAGTCAAGAAATACTTAAACCCTTCAACAGAAGCAAGTCTATAAGGACCCCAGACATCTATGTGAACCAATTCACCTAACTTAGTTGAAGTATGTTGACTATGTTGAAAAGGCTCTCTAGTCTGTTTTGATTTGTGACAAACATCACAAGGAGTAAGAGACTCATTTCCAAGTTTTAAAACATTTTTTAAGGATGTCAAAGCTTCGTCTGCTGGATGACCAAGTCTACTATGCCAAGTTAGTTTAGAGACATAACACTTGGACAAAATATTTGTTGAAATACCTGAGGGAACATAATCAAGATAGTATAATCCCCCAGACTCTCTACCATTCTCCACCATCTCCTTTGACAGTGAATCCTGGATTTTACAAGTATGTTAAAAAAAAACAACTTCACAACCACTATCCTTACAAAGTTTATGGACAGACAAAAGATTAACATTAAAATCAGGAACAACAAAAACATCAAATAGAGTAAGATGTGTGGACAACTGAAGATTTCCTTTTTTATTTATAGGAGTTGAAGAACCATTAGGATGTTTGACAAGAAGGTTAAGTATAGACACATCTACAGCATCTCTAAGTTGTGACTCAGAAGCTATCATATGTTGATTTGCTCCTGAGTCAACAATCCAACTTTGAGAATCATTTGAACTAACGAAAGAATTACAACATTGAAACATAGATATACCTGCCATATTTGCACAAGCAGACACATCATCACTAGTAGAATTCTCACTAATGAGACGAAGAAACTTAGAATATTGTTCACCAGTGTGAAAATGAGCATCACTTACAAGACCAGACTCAGAAGGAACAGACATGCTATTGTTAGAACCAACAGAAGAAGAATTCACAGAAAAGGATTTGTTCTGATTGTTATTATCATTTTTAAATTTAAAATCCTTTGTATAACCAATTAGTTTATAACATCTTTCTATTGTGTGACCTTTGAGATTGCAATGTTTACATTGTAAACCTTGATTCTTAGACCTAACTTGATTTTGTCCCCGTTTAAAATCATTAACTTTACTATTAAACACAGAGACTTGTGGTTTTGAAGAAACAGTAGACCCAAGAGACCCATTCTTTTGAAGAGATTCTTCTCTAGAAAGAATAGAGAAGGCAGATTTAACATTTGGTAAAGGCTCCATCAAAAGAATGTGACTCTTAACTTGACTATAAACATCATCAAGTCCACTAAGAAATTGCATTAACTTCATCAATTTAGAATGATCATTAAGTTTTGTAGCTGCCTCACACACACATTCGGTTAAACAAGTTAGACCATTAAACTCCTTCCACAAGGAATCTAGTTTATTGTAATAATCAGAAAGAGAAGAACCATTTTGCTTTAAAGTGTTAATATGCTGATGAATATTAAAAATTACTGACCCATCAGCTTTGTTATATGTTTCAAATAATTCATCCCAAATATCTTTAGCTTTATCTGAATACACATGACTAGCATATATAGTTTCAGAAATTGACCCTAAAATCCAGTTACAAACAACAGCATTTACACGTTCCTATTTAGAAGCTTTAGTTTTCTCAATATTCTCAAGAGTAATGGAACCATCCACAAAGCCCAATTTATTCCTAGCCTTAAGACCTCTAGACATAGAACTACGCCACAAACGATAGTTCTCATTACCAGTCAGTTTAACTGTTATAATAGAGATTACAATATTATCAGAAGGATGGACATATAAAGGATCATCAAAGTCAACAGGAATTTCCTTAGGAACACCACTCCCTCCAGGAGTTTCACCATCCATAGTAAATCACAAAAGACAAACCAAAGAAATCAAATAACAATCCAGATCAAGAATAGAAACAAGAACTCAACAAACAAACAAATAACACTCGTGTTGACTTAAAGTCCAGATGGTCACCACAGTATGTCGGGGCCCAAGACAATCAACACAGTGTAAAAAAACAGAACAACTTGAAAAAACAATCAACAATTAACTGATGTACTCAAGACATCAGGATCTCCCACATCTACTGCTAGTAAAGAAGAAAGAAAAGAACGAGAAACCCACACAGTGCAGTAGGCAACCGAGATTGTTGAGATCGACTCCCTGAATCCGTTTCCTACAAGGGTTTATCAGTGATGAAACCTGACCCCAAGAGGATTATTTCAGATTAACGGGGATTGGTCGATTATGTTGCAGAGTTTTAATCTTCAACACAGCAATGCTTCGTCAGAACTCGATTCGCACACACCTGAAAGATTAAACAAAAAATATCGCAGTACCAGGATCTCAATAACCAGATTCAAGTTTAGGGAAATACAAGACCAAAAAACCCTAAACTAAACTTGTTCAATCACACGAACAAAAAATCAAAATGAGAAGGAAGATATACCTTTCACAAATCGTCAAGCGCAGAAACACCAGATGATGAACAACCAAGAAGCGACCGTCAGGATCAAAGAACATGAGCTTTAGAGCTCTGATACCATGTTAAAACACACAAGACAAATTTCCCAACATCACCATTTCTCATATCAATTTAGGATCAAGAAACAGGTGGTTTTCAAGTTACTTACAACTCAAAACTCACTACAAAATCTCTCAATCTTTTCACTCAACCTAAACATCTTCTAAACAATATGTATTGATAAAGATCTAGTTACATAACTCTTATAGACGAACACACTATCAACAAAATAAATGCAGATAACTATCTAATATCAAAGAACCCTCAAGAGAGAAAACCCTAGATCTGATCACTCCAACTGAACGAATGAGTCCCAACACCTTCTCTCTCTTTATTTATACTCTGAATCCAAAATATGGATATAACCCGAACCAACTCGACCCAGATTACAACCCGCGTGTTTCCATAAGAACCTGCATGCACTTAACACCCTTGTAGAATACAATCTTGACACAATACACCCTTTATAATAAATTACTTCCTAATAAATATGAGATTGTAAAAATAACACCATATTTTCAACACTCTGTAAATATCTAAACCAAAGAATTTACAATTTACATTTTAGTCATTAATTTAACAAAATATTGAAAAATAACTAAAATTATGAATATCTGTTTCAGACTTCGGATATCCGAAATATTCAAAAATTCTTAAATTTCAGATCGGATTTTCAGATATTCGGATTAGATGCTTCGGATGCGGATATATTTGAACACCCCTAATATTAATGTTGATGTTAGTAATTGTAATAACGTTCATAGTTTAGACTATTTTATTTATAAAAGAGCGTATAATGACATTGTCATAGATGTGTTACTATGTTTTGTTAAGATTCATTTTATGTAGTTTTGTATTTTGGTGATGTGCTTTAACAGTATTCCTAATGTAATTTCATGTATTGTTCCTCTAATGGTAATGTTTTCAATGATGATATTGGGAATCTACTTTCTGTAATGGTAATGGTCATGTGCTTTGATAGTAAATGTAATGTACTTTGATTAATATGACAGTCGTAATGAACTTTCATTATTGGTAATGGTCATGTACTTTGACAACAATACTAATGCTAAGAGGAGTGGGGGTCGCCACCAGGCTCGCTAATCTCACTAGTAATGTTTAAACACCGTCCCCAGCAACTTACCAAAAGACTCCTTAATTTCAATTCGTTAACCACTTGACGAGTAGAGAGAGAAAGAAAAGTATGCATCTCATTGGTTCTCAATTTTCATGCACATGTGTATGTCAGCAAGCCATTTCCAATTCCAAAACTCCATTCCAAATAAATGATTCCTACCCTCACTACAAACTTGTTTACAAATATAGTCACATTCTCAAAACTATGATTTCAATTAAATCTTTTTAACCCTTATTTGATAATTCCCTACAAATTTGGTCCCAAACATCAAACATTGATTTAAAAGAACCAAAAGGACCCATCACTTAAATATTATACTTATTTTCATGTAATTGATTTATATTATATTAATTGTTGGTGGTTTAAAAAAAATTGATTAGTATTTGTGCATAAAATATGTTTGTGTATTAAAATAAATTAATTTAATTAAATTAGAGAAAAAATCAGAAAAAAAAAACAGAGTGCTAGAAGTGTTACCACTCCCTAGCAAATGCTATGATTAGGTGTTAAATGAGAAAACACTCAAAAAGCTGATGTGGCAAGGTACTAGGAATTTTACCACTCCCCTTTGCCTAATGTAATTTGACACCCATGGTAATGTTAATGTACTTTTAGTTCCTCTACATGTAATTGCTAATGGTAATGTACTTCTTGTTATTATAAAGTGGAGCTACTTTTCTGCACTTTTTATTATGCACTTGTAAAATGGTCATCTACAAAAGTACAAAACGGTACATTACATTACATTAAACGTAATTATCGTAACATACATCCATTTGTACACCCATGTTCAAAAAGGCCATTATTTACAATCATTGTTCAAAAAGACCAACTAGAATTCACGTGTTGTAATGTTGTCTGTTGCAAACAACTGGGTCCCAAAATCGTCCTCTATCTTTAAATAAACCTCATCTTCATATTACAGGGAAGACACCTATTCTACCTCTTTTGCCTTTCTATTCTCTTGAATCTCCTTCAATTCTCTTCTCTTTATCTCTGCTCACATTTTCCGTTATAAACTTTGACGCCAATCTATGTAAATCAGGAGCAGAGCCCCATTTGCTTGAATGATCCATTCCATACGTCTCACATCTTTCCAACTCAAAATCATTTGAATCCTCAGAAATATCCGTGTCATAGCTTTTCTTGGAAAAGTTTAAGCTGAATGCATACCCAAAGTATTTCGAACTGTTGAACTGCATATAAACTTCCGGCTTCACAAACCCTCGAAAATTATTTTGGGAACGAGGTGTTTTTGAAAAGAGTGTTTCCTTGAAATTGTGCGCACATCCATGGTTAAATGGGTTCTTCTTTCTTTCGTATCTATACCGGAAGTTTTCATAAGTAGTCTGCATAAAAATCAAAACTTTAAGATACCTATTTGAAAGATTTATGTGAACAAGAAGGCAAGAAGAGTAGGAGGAAGACCTGGTTGGTGATAACGAGATAAAGATGAAAAGTAGATAAGCCTCCAACGAACCATGAAACTGTAAACGTGTATGTTATGAGAGCTATGGATACCGGTGACTTCAGAAGAGCTTCGGAGACAGTGTTCTTGTCGGATTGCATAGTCATGATGATGTTTACCCAACACATGGTGAAAACATAAAGGCATAGTTGTGCTGTTGCCGTTACAAACATGAAAAAGTATCGATAATTCCTCTGAAATTTACAATTTTGAATCATTAGATGTAGATAAGAGTCATAAACCCCATAAAACCCTAAAGTTATAACCATTTACTACCTTGCCGATACATTGGCCCACCCATGGGCAATGATGGTCAAAGCGGTCAACACAGTTATTGCAAACAGAGCAATGAGAGCATCTTGGTGGGCGATAAATCAGGCAAGTGTTGCAGAATTTGACCCTAACGATTGTTCCGTTAACGTTAATACTTTTTGTAGGTGGTAGAAATCGACCACTATGACCAGTTGCCCAGTCTGTAGAGATGCTAGAGGCATCCCAATCATCATCAGGTTCCGGACATGGTGGATTTCGGGGGATTATGCCAGGATCTCTTCCAGAAACAAGGAAGATAAGGATAAGAATCTGTAGCAATTGAAAAGAATCAAAATCATAGTAGTTAACAATGGCCAATCTTGTTGAAAAGAGGAAACACGACTCACATATACAGTGAAGACAGCAGGAATCGCTACTAAAACAAGGCCTACAGTATCGGGAAAGTGAACCAAAAGACTTTGAGAAACAAGGGAGCAAAACAAGATTACTGGAACCACAATGAGGCAGATTGTAAGGTTTAAGGACCTGGCATCAGGACCAAATATTAATCTACCTCCGCAAGCAAAAATCTGCAAAAAGAAAAAGAAGAAAAAAACAATAAAAATATGAGCAATTTTGACGATTTCACCACCACTTTAAAGATGACAAAACGTTTATGGTGTTAATAGTGGGAAAAGTGAATCTACATGCATTGCCCATAAACTGTTTGATTAAATGCGCATGTTAAAGAGGGATTAAGGAAAGAAAAGTGGATCATAAATTTGTAATCATACGTTGTTTCCTTTCCAGACTTGGTAGAGGCGGAGTGAAGGGGCATCAACATTGCTGTTTTGCCTATCGGATAATCCACGAGGGAGGCTGGTTCTCTTCATGGCCAAATCAAGGTTGCGATGCTTCCTGAAAAAGGCCCCAAATATCCTACAACAAAAATCAATATGAAATTCAATCTAAATTCTTGTTTATTGATCATAATGCATTACGAAGGAGAAAAACCTGACCTTTCTCTTGAAGGTAGATGGGCCCAAGGAAACAAAGCAACCCGAAATTGTTAATAACGATCAGGCAAATTGAAAATGATGGAAACGAAACAAATTGGTGTGGAAAAGGGATTTATATTGCTGGCGAGAGAAGCCCCTTCTTCTCCCCCCTGCAATGTATCTACGATAGTGCTCTCTCAATTATTTCTCTTTCTCTCGTCTCCTTCCCAACAGTTTTTTTCCTTCTGAAAATGGTGTCCGATTGTGGGTGGAAATGATGCTCTGATATTCTTTCGAGTTTTGACATAGATTTCGCATCCAAGACATGCATGATAAATTTTTTTTGGAAGTTTTGAAATTTTGATGTATACATTTATTACGGTCTTTATTTATGTATATAATAATAATCTGTTAAAGGTTCGATCTAAAATTATAAATAATTTATTCTAAATAAATAAATGGAGATCAATTCATACAATATCAATCATTTTTATGTTATAATATCTTATTTATATTTTCTTTTTAGGATTGAACTCTAACATCTTTTACTACAATATTATAATTTTTGTGTTATAATATCTATTTATATATTTTTCCTATAATAACATTAATTTTTAATCTTTTTTACTAGAATATTATAGAGATTCGTAAAAAGTGTAATACGTATCCGAATATATGATTATATTTAAAAATATATATCAACTCAAAAATTACTTTATTAAAGCATTTAAACTTGCTTCATTTCCGGATACTGGATAGTTTTTTATTAATTTAAAATAATATAGAATAATAAAACAAAACTATAAATCCATAATTAACAAACCAAAACTGTAAAGTCATTACTTTCTATATGTAGGCCTTATAAGTATATAATTTAATTGTGCTAAGAATATGTAAGACCAACAGTTGAATATTTATTTCAACTCAACACAACTCCAGTATAAAAAAATAATAATTATTATTATATGAGACCTTATAAGCATATAATTTAATTGTGCTTAGAATATGTAAGATCAACAGTTGAATATTTATTTCTAATCAACACAACTCCAGGATAAAAAAATAATAATAATAATTATATGAGATGCAATGGAATAATCCAATAACATAAAATACATATATAGCAAATAAGATGGATCTTATCCTCTAAATCCGATCCTCACCATAGAAATACATTATATATAATAAAATGTATGCAAATTGAGTGGAAATTTATGAAATTTAGACATCACGATCTCTCTTACATTCCGGAGCCATGGTCGGGAACCTTTTCCGATCAGTGCAGTAGTTATAAATGGTGAACTGTTGACGCACCCACCGGAGACGGCGCCACTGATAAGCATCGAGATCTTGAAACTCTTTCTGGTCCCACCACCGTTTGCCTTGGGTCGCACAATATTTAGCATTTACCGATGACTCACAGCCGTCGATGTGGAAACTCTTGTATGCTGCAACAAAAGGTCCCTTTGACCAATCGGTCTTCTCCAACCCACCTCTGGTCGCCCAATCATCGGCATTCCATAAACTCGAGTATATCTTCATCGGTTGGTTGAATGGAAATCTCACTCCCAAATCTTTGCTGTTCTTAAACACCCTGATTGGAACATCATCCACAAAAAACCTGCATATAAATATATCCAAGATTTCATAAATCTCCGGCGACATTTTCAGATTTCAGACAAGAAATCAAGAACCGGTTCTTTATAATAACTTACACAATCTGGTAAAGATTCCAGAGAACAGAGTAAGAATGGTAAGCTTTGGTGGGGTCAAACCAGAGATAGATGCGTTGCTCCCGGTCACCCTTCCCGCCGGTGAAAACATTAGTCTGTAAAATGTACGGCTGCCCTGTTCTGTTCCCCAAGAACTCAAAATCTATTTCGTCATGCTCCGAGTTTTGGGAGGAAAGCTGCCATTTTTATGAAAGATATTAGCTAAACTACCTTAAATAATATGTACGTATTACATAAAACGGGAAATGTGTTAGGAGGGCGTACATAGAAGGCGGTTACAGTGCCGGCGGAATCTCCGGGAACCATTTTAATCTGCATACTGAAATGGCCGAAGAGGTAGGAGCCTTTGGATTGGAAGCCGGTGCCGGTGTAGTTGTCCAGAGACAACTGGATCTCGGAACCGCCGTTGAAGTATTTGATATGGTCGAATGCCCAGGTGGGTACGTAGTTCCTACCAAAAGGCACAGCCACCGGCTTTTTTGGAGCTGCTCCCATGGCGATATCCGCCATTGCTAACACACACAGACATAGCCACACCAGACGCTGCATCCTTCTTGTTTAAGTAGTTTTACTGAAAGAAGAATCAAAAGAAAGGAACTTGTGAGGGGAAGCCGAGTTTAAAAGAGTAAGAGTTGTGAAGAATGTATACCTTAAAGGATTTGAGTGAGACAGGATGGTGTGGAGAATGGAGGCGGATGAGGGTATATATATATGATAAATATTTATATTATTTGGAGAGATAATGATAATGAAAGTAGTAGAGTAGAGAGCAATAATTAAGCAAGCATACAGAAGGGCGACACAGTTATAGCCAGCTATGTTCAATCAGAAACCCTATTTATGGGATTAGCTGTTCTGTTGCTTCTTTGATTTCTTTTATAAATATAGTAGGCCAAAAATTAAACCCAATATCATAAACAATCATTATATTTTATTATTTTTTTTGAAAAATTAAATATTTTTTTACCTTTTGCTCATACATATCCTCTATCCATTTAAATGATGATACGTGTCATATTAGTATCTTAAAATATCATTAAACGAACATTAAATGTTACACATGTCATCATTTCATTAGGTAGGAGAATATATAGAAAAAAAAATAGAAAGATATTTAATTTCTCTATTTTTTTTTCGGTTTAGTTGTTTAATTAATTTTTTTTTATTAAAAACAATTTATTTTTGGATAAAATTCTATTGCAATAAATAATTATGATATGCAAAACTAGTTTGATTCTTCCTTCTTTTTCTAAGATAGTCATTGATATATGACAATGTTAAATTGTGAAGTCGTTTCTTGTCGTTGAAAAATCATTTGATTTCGGTTTTTATAATTTTGTTTCGTTTTATTAGGTTGAAAAGTCATTTGATTTTGAGATGTTTAGGTTGAAACCATTCCATTTTGTTTTTTTCTGGTGTTGAAAAAAACTAAACACAAAATTCATTGTATATAATAATTTAGCCCTAGAGTGAAACTAAAATCAAATGTTTTTCAACCTAAAAAGACAAACTACATCGAAGGAACCGAAACCAAATGATTTTTCAAAAAAAAAAAGAAAAAAAAACTTTGCAATATGACTTTGTCATATATTGATATAGATGTATGTATATAGTCGTAAAAATATTGTAAATTTTGAGTGACTATTTATATATAAATTAAAATTGGATATTTAAATCAGAAAAAATATCAAAATATAAAGTTTTTTTTTTTATTTTGTTAACCCTCGAAATTAGTTTACGTTTTTGAAATTTTGTTAACCCTTTGGGTGTGTTCGGCACAAAGCGTTTTGAAATGTTTGAAAGCTTGTAGCTTCTAGCGTTTAACAAAACACTCCGTTTAAAATAGAAAATCTCGTTTGACGCTACAAGCTTTTAGCGTTTAGTTTAATCAAAACGCTTCAAATCCAAATGCTACTTCATGTAGCGTTTAACAAAACGCTACAAGCTACCCGCTACCAGTTAGTTTTGCCGAACATGTCTAAAATACATCAGAAACTAGCTTTTTAAAAAATTGTTTAAAAAGTAGGAAACCAACTTTTAGAAAAAAAAAATGTTTCGATCAATTACGTAACAATTTGATAAATTATTTTTAAATATTTGACAATTTTGTTTATACATGTTTTTTTAAATAAATGTAAAAGTGTAATCTAGTTCTCAAAAGTAATAAACAGTCTAATAAATTAAAAACAAAACTGCAAAAATTGTCCCTATAGTACGCATTTTTTCTGCATTTTAGTCTAAACCCCAATTTTTTTGGATTAATGTTCCTTTTGACCATGTTTGTTTATGATTTTAGTTCATTAGAAAACTTAAAAAAGTCCTTCTGACATAATTTTAATATTTTTTCTATTTATTTTAAAGTTTTATTAATTAAAAACATGAGGCTCACCTATCTCTCTCTATCTATCTCATATCGTGTTCCTTAAAATATAACACACACATATCATACAATGTTCCAGATCTGAAACAAAGATGGCTAAGGGCTCGTTTGATTTCCTTTCTAACTGGATCCAAAGCTAGGACCTGGTCCTCAGTCCAAAATAGCTTGTTTGTTTTCCCTTCTCCACCCTTGGACTCAGTCCAAATAAATGACCCGGTCCCCAATTTTTTGTTGATTCGGTCCGCTGGAAAAAGATAGCTGACTGGAAAATGGACGCAGTGTACCCTTATGTTCTCCATCTCCGCCACACTTGCTTCTTCTTCCTACTTCAGTTGCCAAACGCCAACACCATTCGACGAGACCATCACCTAACGAATTCTTCCTCCAGCAGGCCCTTTCTCCTCCGACGTTGCCTTCCTTTGGTGCCGCCCTCCTCTAGCGCCTTATTCCCCCCTCGATCTCCAAATCGGTAAGTTCTTTTCTCTCATTGTGAATTCGTTTTTCTCCTTTGTTAAATTGAAATTGAAATCATTTTTCTCCTCTGTGAAATTGAAACCGATTCTTTGTGAAATTGAAATTGACATCTCCATCCAAATCATAGCCTCTAAAGTTTATGAACGTGAAATTCATTCCTGTTGAAATCGTTTTTCTCCTCCGTGAAATTGCTCAATTGTAAGTTGTGTACTTAACGATTGGATTCTGTTAATTTTCTTGCCCTATTTTTTGCTTATAGATGTAGATTTATGATCATTATAAACTAGAAAAGAGGTTAATTTCGTGATTTACATATCATCTTGATGGCATATAACGCTGATTTAGGGTGGCAATTCATTCTTCAAAAGTGAGCTTTCAGGTATGGAACAAGGATATTTTTTTCTTACCCAACTGCAAAAGCATTCCTGAAGCTTGAAGCTTTTCGGATCTACTGATGCTAATCAAATATGCTATGATTCATCATCCTAAAGGCCATACAATTCCAAGATTTAGTAAACCTTTTATTTTTTATTATTTTTGTAGAATTGAAAGTGTTTGTATCCAACAAGGGAGATGTATATCCAACAAGGAAGGTGATGTAGTAACAGTTTGGTATCAAGAATCAACAATTGTTGCATAAATTTGTACTTATGATGTATTGTACCCCACTTTGAAGAGGGTTTTCACTTCTCCCCTCTTATTTAGATAAAGTTTTGTAATTTCACTTTAAATATATAGAATTTAACTTTCATTTTACAACATTGTTAATAACTTTTCTTTTATAGCAATGTAGTGTGTTTTACTTTCATTTTTATAGAATTCTACTTTTATTGTTTTTTTTTTTATCTAAAATAGGGTCACGAAAATGGGGAAAAAATGTTGTAAAATGGAAGTTGATGATGTTGTATATAGCATGATAATTTATAAATTAAATTGTAAATCATAAAAGGAATTATTAAAAAAATGTTGTTTGAGGGTAATATAGTCAGTTTGCACAATCAGTCAAATATAAAATCAAACAACAAGTTTCAGTTAGAAGTTAACCTAGTCAGAACTTCTAACTCAATCAGCTTCTAATCCAGTCAGTTCTAACCCAGTTAGCAACTATCAAACGACCCCTAAGACCATTTCCAACTCACTTCCTTTTTCCCCCTAAAAATGGAGTAAAAAATGGGGTAAATAATGTTTCATCTCCAACGCTACTTCATTTTTTACTCCCAAAAATATCTTCCTAGCATATTCCAATCATCCAACTTGTATAAATTATCATACACACCCATTCTACTAATTTAGTTTTAACAAATATATAATCTATATTTTTTTCATTACAATAATATTAAATAAATAAGATTATATTTATAATACTTAATTATAAGCTTTTGTAAAATACGTTATCGTGTTTTAAAATTTTAATATGCATTTAAATTTTTATATGAATTTGATAAACAAAGAAAAAACTTTATATTTATAATTAATTAATATAATTTAATATATAACACAATATTCTAAGTATTAAATATTAAATTTAGTAGATAAAAATAAACTAAAAATGTATAAATATATAAAAAGAGGGACTAAAACCAACAACTCAAAGTTTATCCCCATTTCGGGGGAAATAAATAGTATAAAACCATAAATGGGATAGGGTTAGAGAGGAATGGGGGAAGAAATTAAGATAATAATGGAAAATGAGAGTGGATTGGAGATGATCTAACGGGTATACACCTTCAAAAGCAAACAACAAAAACCTAGAAACCTAGAATATCAACTGATAATTGTTTTTGATTCATGAAATTAAAAGTCATCATACAATGAGTGAGATGGCAAACGGGCAACAAGTTGTGCCGCTAAGCCTTTTTGAATGGTAAAACTAATTCTTTTAAAGACTACATTCGAAGATCTAGGGGATATAACATTACTATGCATGATTCGTTGTACACTTTTAAGAAGCTCTACTGCATCCGGTGCGAGGAAACCAAACGTATCAAATGCAAATGGTATGAACACATGTTGATTTTCCAAGCACGGTCTCTTATGTTTGGTGACTTTGCTTGTGGCTGCTTTTAAAGCAGCATGTCCCGCTATGAAACCCCCAGCCCTCAGACCCATGAGAGGGGATACCCCTGTAAGATCCACACATGCGTGTTTCCCTCCGACCCATCCAAAAATCAAAATGTCAGCCGGTCTGAGGGTTGACCTTCCTTCTGTCGGGTCGGTCAAGAAATTAACAGGTGCCTCTTTCTTAGCAGAAACCCCGGCACGCTTAAATATGTCAAACAAAACATCCCGAACCATATCGTGCCTGTATTTGAACCCCGGGAGTTCTTTACAGTGAACTGCATGCTCTCCAAAAGAGTCCAAACATGCCTTGCGACACACAAGACATATCTCGTCAGTTGGGAAAATGGGAATCATGAGTCGATATTTGATAATAGTACGATACTCCACGGGAGACATGTGTTGGCCAAGCCCATCTATAGGGATAGCTAGAAGAAAATCTTGAGCATGTGGTGCATGTAAGCACTGGAAAACCGCTTCCTGCCGAGCTGTCATGTCGAAATGCACTTCCATATCTTGGACAATTTTATGAAAAAAGGCACTCGCCGGTGTATTATGGGATTTAGGGGGGAGGGGGTGTCTTTAGTAGTAAAATTGTTAAGGTCAAAATTTGGATGCTTGTTGCGAAGAGATGCCTAGGCACAATCATAATCAGAATCCATACCATGTATACCGCTATCCCGTAAGATGTGGTCTTGCAATACCCAAGATTGGGCCCTTGAGGCAACAAAAACATAGGAGGTAGCCTCTACTGTCGAGTATAAACCCAAACCCCAAACCTAATGGGTAAGGAAGCAATTCGCCATTGTATGTCACCAAAGAAAGGGTCCCCACAAACCACAATGTCCTCAATCGCCCCGCGCAATCCATTGTCAAAGAATATTGTTGCCTCCTCTATGTGAACAGGTTGGCACGTCCTCAACCCAAAGAAAAGCTTAGCAATACCCATACAAGACCGAAGAAGAAGGAGCTCACTCTGGGGGTCAGACAATTGTGGAAGAAGGCGCATCAAATTCACAGCGTTTTTGGTTCTCTTTATGGCTAGGCTGCGAATGAAACTAGCATCTCAACTAATAGCTCCCCCAAGAAGTTTCACCCCCAAAGGCGGCCTCCCAATGTCTGCCGGAAATAGACCCTCCCGTAACTTCCTACCATCACACGAGGGACAAAAGAGCTCGGTTTTCTTGATATTCAGCTAAATGCCCAATTTTGGGCCAGTCACCGTAATGATGTCCAATGCTTTGGCCACCTCCTCCGAATCTCCGATAAGTGTGCCATCATCCAAGTACCATGCATGGAGAAGAAGCTTGCAATTGTCTCTAATCTTATGTAAGAGCGGGTGCAATACAATGGCAAAGAGAAGTGGTCCCAAGGGGTCTCCTTGTTGAACCCCAGTAGAAGACATGATATGTGTGTTGCCTAGATATAACCTTGTTGCTAGACCATATAGGAATTCTACCCACAGGGAAATAGAGGGACACTTCAATCTGACCTCATGAAGTAATGCGGATCTTTCAACAAGGTTAAAGACATTAGAGAAGTCCACGATAAGAATGGAGAGAGATTTGTCATCATGGCACTCACTCAACAACCTATTGGCGCTATGTAAAATGGCCTCAGCGCCACCCGACACCCCGACTCCGAACTACAAATCATTGACATATTTGGCCATTTCTTTACCAACCCCTTTCATGGACAACTTGGAAACCAAACGTTTCCAAATAGTACCTACTGCAATAGGTCGTATTCCCTTGTCAGGTTTTAATAGCGGCGTGAAAGGAGCAGAGGCAACAAATTCTGCCAAGCTCGAAGGGCATCTTCCCCCTAGCCATAGATTAACCACAGAAGTAATAGCATGCATGAGGTCTTTGGCTATAGCCGAACCTTCTCCACAAAGGGCATCTAAAATGTGTTGAGCTCTCAACCCGTCCCTCCCACACGAGGTACCTTTAGGGAATGATTTAATTCCCCCAAGTACATTGTCAACATCCACTACCAGGGGAGGTTCTGAAAATATGGTGTTGGGCATGGAAGGTGGTGGCTTGTATGGATGCTTATCCTCCAATGCCTTCGTGGTATCACCCCCAAATGGAGCAACCCCCAAAGAACATAAAACTTTCACTACTGCTGTAAAATGTCCATTGGCACCCTTACGAAGACATTGTCTGACATTGGTGCTGCCGGGTGTTCTTTTCTCCTGAATGTACTCTTCTTTTTTATCTTGTTGCTCCAGTCTTGCATTGCTAACTAAGTTTTTAACTAGCTTGGCGATACCGTCTTCTAAACCCTAAACCCTAGAATATGGAAACCCACCACCTTGTACTACCCCTTTTGAAACCCTTTCCCGGGTGCACCACCAACTAAACAAACCCCACCAACACATTCTTTGGCAAGAATTCAAGCGCCTGTTTTAACGTTGATCTTGTAAATGCTAATTCCTCGTTGACCATACACATATCAATAATGAATACATATATAGGTGGAGGAATTGAGTGGTTGACATAAAAAGAAAGGTTAAGGACGAAATAACATTTCTTGCATCGAAGAGGTGTGTAAGGGTTGGTAGGGATGTGTGGGTGAGGCTGGACCAGAGAGACCGAGGTGGTGAAAGGGATGACGTACTTGCTAGCATCGATTTTTGTGAATGGTTAGGCGTTCCAGATCATACGAACACTGTCGATTCCTTCAGGACCGTTGTTCGCCATCTCCGTCGACATTTTGGGTGGCAAAAATGAAAGCTTTGTAAGTGTAAATTAGGAGAAATTAGTGATTAGGGAGACGCGGAAGAGAAATAGGGGATAAAAAGGGTGGAAATGGAGAGACGTGGTTCTTGTGTGTACCTAGAGACAAAGGTTGTGACCAGTGGTGAAACTGTTGGTGCTAGAATCGATTTTCAAGGGTGGTGTCTGATAAAGGAGATGGTGACACCCACGAAAACTGGTATATCACCGTCTGTTCCCAGGGTACAACAACCTTAACAGTGGTGTATTACCGAATATTTCACTTCCCTAAAAGAGTCGTCGGAAGCAGGAGTGCAGAGAAGGAGGAGAAAGAAGAGTATTTTCATTCATGTGTTGAATGAGATGGTAAGGTATCATTTTATACTTGAATCGTGTAATGGAAACAAATCAATAATTGATCGAGCGTTTAATGTCAATAAATGTCATTAATTACGTAATTAATGCATCCATTACAAAATTCAAAATAGGGACCAAAATTGTCAAGTTTAGCAAAAACGAGGGTAGCACGTGCCCGAGTTTTCGGAGCTGCATTCGTGTCTGCAGGTCGCGCCCATGCACAAGTTTGGTGTTTTTGATCTACGAAACCCAAGATTTGCACCCCCTGCGCGCGGGTAGGAATTGTAGTAAAACCATAAACACAAGCTTGTAAGCCTTTCATGCATTCAAGGTTATAAACTTTGTTGAGTTTGGTCTTTCTACCAATGTGGGACTCATCCCCACATTCATCCCTTTTGCTAAACTTATTCTCAAATACCCTTCTTTGAGTATCAATATCTCATTCACATATACTCCATTTTGGACATATAATATATTGTTTCGAAGTCCTCGTGGAGGAGAACACAAACCCACTTAGAGTTAGTTATATATACAACATATGTATATATTTATATATGTCCAAAGTTAGTAAAAAATATAAATATTTATACTAAATTTTCCAACATTTTGAACATGTCGGTCTTTTGTGTACGCACATATTCTGTATTTTTAAGTTTTACAGCATTGAACAGATTCCTGAAGAATACATTATGAGACATTGGCGTCGAGATGTTATTCTAACAGAATTACTTAAGAGGCATTTCTCTAATTCTTTTGTTGATTCAAAGTCGACATGACGACTATTGAAAAATTTTCAAATGCAGACCGTTGCGTTTCATTTTTGAGCCATGATTCTGCTAAGTTAAAGTCATACCTTGAAGAGTTGAATAAGTTGAAAAAAAATTGTAGATGATTGTCCTATGCCCGAGATTCCCTCAAGAGAATCATTCTACAACCAAATTATAGGTGTGGAGTCAACTAATGATGTGCCTGACATTGAGAATCCATCTGATATTTGTATTAAGGGAACTGACAGTCGTGGTAAGAGATTAAAATCTAAAAAATAATTGATGGAAAAAGAAAGTTTGAAGCCTAAGCGAAATTGTGGTTTATGTAAACAGATGGCTTCACATGATAAACGAAACTGTCCTCTAAAAAACGTGCCGAAGTAGTTTAATTTTTATATAGGTTTTTTAAATTATGATATTACAGTAAGTTTTTTTGTTTAATGTGTTTTATTGACATTCATTTCAATTTTGCTAGTGTTTTATGAAATTATTAAATATGGTTATGCACTATTGCATACTTTTTTCTCATTCATTATGCAAACGTGTTACACCGATATTACAATCATTTATAATCATTAATTTTCACAAGTACTTTGTAAGACCAACAACATACTATTTCCCAAAGAGTGAATCAACAACACAATAACATATTCCAACAGAACTATACATTCAAACCAATAATTATTACATACGTATATAATTTCCTTATAACTACATACCTGCTAAAATTCAAAATTACACAATGTTTTGCTTATTTCAAATTTATCGCAAAACCATATATAAACACACTCATATCTACAGAATACTATAGTTAATCACAAAACGTAATGACTATAATTTCATACACAAGTAAATTATTTATATTGATGATACATTTTATTTTATTATTTGTCATAACATATTTTGCTTTTTTACATTCTTTAAGAACAATGCCATATGGAGACTAATAGTTTTTATAAAAACAACATAGAACAATTCATAACTAGAATTTTAATGTATTCTCATCATTTTCATTCTTTAAGGACAATGACATATTATTTTGTTTATTTATATTTTAAAACCCCCTATAAAAACAATATAAAAGAACACACAAACATAATCTTAATATATTTTCATTATGGTAAATTGAAATTGTAAACTATGAGCAAACAATAAAGAAAATGACCTTTAAGCATTTAAACTCCAAAACATAAATTACTTTCAAAATTTTCAAACCCAAAAAAACATTCTGACAACAGTCACTTTCTAATGTTTCCCAAACAAAGACAACAATACCAAAATAAAACATACTACCATATATCAAGAACTGAAGTCTCCCAACTAAAACCATTCTACCATACTTAATTAATCAAAACAACATGTCCATCTTAAAAATGACGCCTTTCACATCTCTTCTTCTCCATAACTTCCTTCACTTCATTCATCATAACCATCTTCTCCAATGGATCAAGCCTGTCATAGGCTTCTGCATCTCTCTCTAACATACTTTTATACTTGTTGTAGTCGGATTTCATAAGCCTTGCCATGTATTTGACTCTTAAATTATTTAGAGCAATTACATCACTTTGTTTTTTACCTGTAAAACCGCAATCCCAACGCCCTTCACCTTCCCACAATATACGATTTCATATGCCTCATAAGATACACTCCACAGTCTGATCCTTCATTTGTTACTTTCCATGTAAAATTCATGACACGGGGTTTAATTTTGTTGAAAGTAGTTGATTTTTGGTAATGCTTTGATTTTAAGTATCCGGCAAGAAATTTTTTATGTGATACAATACAATACATCTATGATACATCATCTGTAACAATACAAAAACAACTCATATAAAAATACTGATATGTAATTCTTAATCTTACCATAATATTTGGTTTCCTTCCATATATACTCTCAAAAGTGTTTGTTCGGTTGACATGATCTATAATGTAGTAGGTGGGTACCCTTAGATCAAAGCATATTAAATAATATTTACTTCCCCTAACTACTGGAAAGAAAACCCGATAAACAACAGAATTTATAACAATAAGCTATATCTGTATAATAAATAATATAACATATAACAATTATTAATCAAATTACCAGACCAACATCTTTGAGACTTTGTTTAATTGGTAGATTCCTAATGTGGAGTTTCAACATCGAATCAAATAATGATTGGGTTGTATTGTATTCAATCGATACATCCAATATCTCATCTGCCTGTATAAATAAACGAAACAATAAATTATTCATCATAAAACCCAAATTATTATTTAATAATAAACTTAAGTTTACTACGTACCAAAAAGTTTGTATCAAAGAAAACTCTAGCAACCGATCCTACATCCCTTAGTTCCTCCATTTTGTTGAGTAATGTTGTCTAACAGTCAATGATTATAGCATATATAAAAGTGTTGCTTTTAAAATGATATGCAAATCCTTGATGCAATACGTGACCGCTCCTAATGTTCCAAATATCATCACTGCTCAACAATTTTAATCAAATCCATTATACAATTATGTTTTATAAGTAAATCAATATCATATATTTTCTCAACCCTTATTCTCTTTTTGATGCAAAAATTGAATTGTATAATGTCATCTCATCCTTCTTCACTTTGTAACATATTCGAACAATTCTTTCAACAAACGGTGACTTTCCATATACAGCTAACTTTTGTCCTCTTTCCTCCCTTTTTCCATTATCATCATCTTCTACACCTTCTGCAATCTCCTTACCTACATTTATGGTTTTATATTATCTATCTATTGCCAATGTTTCCAATATTTCTTTTTATTTTTTCTTTTCTCTTCTATAACTGTTCAACACAGCCTCATCTGTCATTTCTATGGCTTTCGCCAACACTTCGGGATGACTCAAAAACTGTGAACAAGTTAGATGGTTTGTACTATCAACTTTTTCTACAATAGGAGTATTAAAACTTACACCATCATCCTTTTTATCCCCATAAACTACCAAAGCTCTAACCGGAGAAATTGCTCATTCATTACCACCATCGTCCGCTCCTTTGTTAGCATCATCATCAAAACCATGTTCTTTATATTTCATTCCTCCACTTCCTTCATTCTTGATTTCATTGAATAATCCATTGTTTTTTTCGTACCACTCCTTCAACAACATACTATCTGGAAAATTTTCCATTACAGCTTTCAAATCCATTTGTGTAGTCTTCTTTTCGGACAAAATTATTCCATAGCTATGCTCGATATCAGCCGCATAAGCCAGAAAAGAGTAGATCAAATTATGAGTACCAAAATTCTAATAGAATTAGTTGTCAACAGAATAATTGTACCTATTACTTTTAACTTTTACCTCAAAAGTACACATCTACTTCAATGTTTATGAATATAACATATTTTTTTATTATAAGTTTATGTCTTACCTCCTCATCCCCATAATCTTGCTTAAGACCATCCAACATTTCATCATCAACATAAACATCTTCAAAGTCCTCCTGTAGGTGCCTTCCAAACCCTTTCATATTAATTTCCAACTTCTCTATTTTTTCAAGAACATCACATGTAACATGTCGGACAAACGGTACCCTTTTCGTTAACTTCACGTTTGAGAACTTCATGTTATACACAAACACCATCTACATCACAAAAATTATTAATTTAATATATATAATTCAATATACATTAAAGTATAAATCTACTTAAGACAATAAGATTACCTTCAAAACGAGTATAGGTCCATTATAATAGCATGTCTTATCATCCCTTCTTCACAGTTGTTTTCTGCTAACCAAACAATCTAGAATATACTTACACCAATCAATTTTCGAGAAGTCTTTCACCAACACCAACTTATTAACAACATTTATTTGATTTGTACTACTCAATGTTGATTCCACAAATGTGTTAATGAAAAGGGTAATGAAATTCAGCCTAAACATCAGATTGTCTTGCTTTGTGTTTTTGATCCTGTCCAGGTATTCTTCACCATTAAACCCTTTTTTTCATATTGATTTTTCCATTCTTGCAGAATTTCATTGTCTTTTTCACAACTAGGCATGTTCATGAAGTCTTCCCCCATCATTTGGTAACCCCAACATATCATGCACGGTCTCTTTGGTAATTGTAATCACAATGTTTTCGAGAACTAGACGGATACTTTATGGATCATAGTGATCTAAGAGATAGTAGTTAAGTAATCCCGGAGTACTGCCCATGTCAATATTCAGAAGTGATCCAAAACCCATAGACACAATCCGATTTTTCTGAGCAGAGGACATCACTTTCACAACTGCACTAACCCTTCTAGGATTCATTCTAGTTGCGAGTCTTCTTAAACCTTCTGGATGCTCCTTGCTCACTTTTCTAACCATGCCCTCCATCTTTTTCACATTCACATTTTCATATTCTTTTTTCCTTTTTTTCTCTTTGGAAATTGCTTTGACTGTGGATCATTAACTTCCTTTTTACCTTTACCAACAACTTCCTTAACTTCCACATTCATACCAATTTCTACCTCTTTGTTTTTTCTGTTTGATCCATTCATACTCTCCACAAGTAATTCTTTCAAACTTCTTGGTTTTTTTTTTCAAGCCTTGCTTATACATAATTCTTCTTATCCTTTCCAGGTGTTGTTCTTGCAGAATACTTCCTTTTTACCCTTTTCACACTTGTACTATCAATATTAATCGTCTCCTGTTCACCTTTAATAGCAACTGTTGAATCACATAAACATACTTAGTTATGCTCCACTCATTATTAGGCAATAATTATTTAATAACCTATTAACAATTATTTAAATATATAATAGAAGTTTTATAAATCAGTATGTTAGAACATTTACTTGTATACTAATTCTAACTGAATTATATATATATATATATATATATATATATATATATATATATATATATATATATATATATATAATTACAAGTTTCACTAGAACAATACAAGTTCTAACTGTATAGTAATTCTAACAGAATTGTATATTATACAATTACAAATTTTACTAAACCAAATAATAAAATAAACCAAATTAAAAAATTACCTGAATGTCCAGTAGCTATGTTATCTTTTCCAGGTTCTGATCTTGAAGAATTTTTCTTGTTTACCTTTATTTTACTTGTTCCAACAATATTAATAGGAATCTATTCACCTTGTTCACCAACTGCTTCATCAAATAAAAAGAAATAGTTATTTTCAAAATATTCTAACAGAATACATGTTTTTTTCAACATTAAATTATAAGTAAATAAAATATACAATTAATATAACTCATTATGATAGAATGATAAAACGTACATTAATTCTTAAAGAATACCATATATTAACATTATAACATATTCTAAAATAATTTGTATTATAAATCATAAACCAAATACAGAAAACTACCTCTAGGTGGAGAAATGATCTTGTCTTTTATGGGTGTTGATCTTATAGAATATTTCATTTTGACCTTTTTTCACTTGTAGTAACAACATTAATAGGCTCCTGCTCAGCTTGGGCAACAACTGATGGATCAAAGAAATACAATTACTTAGTAATATTTTCCAATATAATCATCCATAATTCAACCACATACAAGAATATGTATGCTTTTGATTCTGACAGAATGCAATATATTTACGATTACTTATTCTTAAAATATTGAAAGTCAAATACTAATTATGGAAGCCATAACATAACCAAATAACATACCCCCAAATTGAAAGTCAAATTCTAATTATGGAAGCCATAACATAACCAAATAACACACCCCAAAATCACAATCATAAAATATAACAAAAACTAACTTTATATTCTTCATAAATACATAACAAAACCACAATCACATCCCCTATTATTAGTTTATTACAGAACCACAATCACATCCCCTAGTATTCAAACATTCTAATGGATTTTTCATATTCGATTTGACAAAACCCTAATAAAAAAAATTACGCCTCTTTTGCATATATTTTATCAACTTTGTTCTATACAACTCCAAAAACACATATAAATACTACATTGTTCAAACCTTCAAACATAATTTTAAGGATTCAACCGTAAAAAAAAAAATTACCTCTAGGGGGAGAAACGAAATCATCACCGTCTTCATATAGATTCAACACCGTTGCTGGTGTGTTCTTAAATTTCATCTTGAAAGCACTCGACCTTGTACTCCTCATTCTACTCCAATTTTTCTTCTTCAAAATATCACAATGCAACTTCAGTAAACAACTCTTGGAGAATCGATGAGTATATACAAAACAAGAGCATAATCTACCGATTTTTTTGTTGATTCTAGTAAATATTCTTTGATCTTGTGTTCCGATAGAAACGATACTCGAATCCGGGTTTCTATAATGTTCTTGGGATTATACGTTTAGTTGAGATCAAAATAGGTAGTTTCCTATTTTAATGGTGATGAGACATATACACAAATACCCTTATGCACCCGTTTTCATTTAATGTGATGGTTTTTTATTTTATTTATATTAATTTAATATTATTCATTTTGTATTAAAAATTTTAAAATTGATTGACCCACATTTAATCCTACATCCATACAATAATTACTTTGAATATAGTAACCTAAGCATATATATATATATATATATATATATATATATATATATATATATACACACACACACACACACACACACACACACACGATGTGTGCCCGCGCAAAGCAGCGACGATAAATAGCTCTCTTGGAATATAGTTTTCTTACGGGGAAATAACTATTAGATTTATTATTAGTTATTATGTAATAAAAAATAACAACTTTTAAATAAAATATTTATGTTTAGAACTTATATTTATATTTAGTTGTTTATACATTTGATGTAAATTAATTATTATCGGTGTCTAGTTTAAGAAATGGAACTTAAATTATATAGATGAATTTAATATTTTAAAATTGTCATTTTGCTTCAAATTAAATTTCTTAATAACCTTCGTTAATTCAAGTATTCAAACTTTTGACAAGTATTAATGATTTATTTATGCATAATTAATTTGTACAAAAAACTTTATATCTTATACTTCTTAAAAGGGAGATCTTCAGAAAAGTCCTAAGATTTTACCATAATTTAGGAAAAAGTCCCAAACTAAAATTTGTTTATGAAAAAGCATGAATTACTGATAAAAATGACGATTTGACATCTTTTTTCCGGTTTACCGGTTTTATTACTTACATGTTTCACTAAAGTTCTATTATTTTACCATAATTTGCGAATAAGTCTCAAAATAAAGTTTACTGATGATTTAGCCTTTTTCTTCATGTAACATAAATTTTATCGGTTTCATTGCTGACTTATAGCCATTAAATTAGCTGATAACATGAATACAATAGGTTATATAATGTCACATTTACTATAAAATTTGATACCCATCTCATCGGCTAATTTATGACTATGTATCTATGTCAGCAATGAAACCAATAAAATGAGTTGATGTCGGATGAGATGGATATAGGGGTGTTTGTTTAGGTGGATCGGTTTTATCCGATTCAATCAAGTGAATCCAAATTGATTTTGGTTTTCAAAACTTGGATCCGAATAGTTCAAACTAAATTCAAATCCGATCCGATCCGATCCAATTATAATTCGGTTTTCAAAAACCAAAACATTTTAAAAAGATATATAATTATAATATTACTAAACTTTACGCAAGAAGCAAAAACAAATTATTTTTGAAATTTATAAACAACTAATAAAAAGATATATTATAGTTAAATATTTTATAGATAGAAAACATTTAAAAGAAAATGTTTATTAATTTTTTTTATCGGGTGAAACGCTTTGAACCTATTTGAAAAATTAAATTACAAAACTAATAAATAACTATATATATATATATATATATATATATATATATATATATATATATATATATATATATATATATATATATTATAAATAGATAAATAATAAATGTTTATTTGGTTTTTTTGGACTATCCGGTTCTCATTTTATAAACCAAAATCAATCCGAAATCCAAAATAATATTTCGGTTTTGTTGAAAACCAATCCAAAAATCCGAATATCCGAACCAAATAGTCTAATCCAAATTGTCCAATTGGATAATTCAGTTTTATCCGAATAATGAACAGCCCTAGATGAATATATTGGGTTACATAAGATTAGATAAATAATTTGATATTTCTTATAAACGTAAAAAATAATGCAGTTGTTGTTAATTTATGTAATTATTGTAGTTTTCATTAGATACATTTTATGTTCCAAAAAGATATACAATACATCAGGATATCAAGTTTTATGTTAAACATAACATTATATAACTCAACATATCTATCTCATCATCTCACTTAATGACTAGGCGCCCGAATCAACAATGAAATCGATAAAATGTATGTTACATAAAGAAAACGGTCAAATCATCAGTAAATTTTATTTTGAGACTTATTCACAAATTAGGGTAAAATAATGGGACTTTAGTGAAACATATAAGTAGTAAAACCGGTAAACCGGAAAAATGAGTCAAATCGTCATTTTTACCGGTAATTTATGCATTTTCCTAAACAAAATTTTAGGACTTTTGTAGAGATTTTTTATTTTTAAAATTCAAGATATGACTAATATATATATATATATATATATATATATATATATATATATATATATATATATATATATATATATATATATATATATATATATATATATATATATATATATATATATATATAAAGGGAACAACTTTATGGTATCGACTTTTTCATCGTTGAAAAAGAAAACCTTAGATTTTAGGCATGAATTTGCAAAGATTATTAAAATATTATAAACAAATTTTAAGAACCTTCAAAGCTAATAAATCCAATATGGATTATTTAAATCCATAAAAAAGAAAATGAATGGACTTTGTGTTTGTAAATATAAGAAACAATTTTTAAAGGAAGGAAATAAATTTTGACATGAGATTATAAAGGGGTTGTTTAGAATCATAGATTAAGTTGATGGAATATGTTTTATTTGATAAAATATTATGAATGAAAAAACATATTTTTATTTGATAAAAACATTTTATTTTAGATTAAGTTATAATATTGAAGATTAATTCAAAAAGTCAAAAACTAGCCCCATATAGTATCTTTAAGTTGAGATAATTTTAAAATTATCACACACAGAAGTCCAAATTGAACTAATTTATATTTATTAATCTAATATTCTGTAAGACCTTATTGATTTTTTTTTAATCTAAAACCATTATAGCATCCGTCATAGTCGATTTATGATGTGGTATTTAATCTTATTTTTATATTATTTTCTCATAGATTTAACTAACATGATAAATTATTTATGGTTAATCTCTTTAAATAATTTATTTTAACAGATGGATTTATACTTATTTGTCTAATCTATTTTATAAGACGTCTTCGAATTTTTTTTCCTCTAAAACCACTGTATTTGTTTTCGGAACAATTTATTATGATTTGAAAAGAATATTATTATTATCGGAGTTATTATTAATTATTGTATTTTTATAGTTTGGCATAGCTTTTTGCTTTTAAAAAAATCTTTATTTTTGCTTTCTTAAACCACTTTATTGATTTTTATAGCTAGCCATCAACAACATGCCACATGTCTTGACGTTTTAAATGTTATTGTGAAATATTTGATGATATCTGTGAGATGGATATGGGAAGCTGTTTTCCAAATTCATTGGCATTTGCTAAGAGTGAATGTCGGAGCAAACCAACAGTTGAAATCAATCTATGGATCTTTGTTAAAGAGTTATTTTCTACTAACCATATAATTTTCATTATACATGAGATGCTTATTATATGAACATGAAAAATAATTCACTTGAACATATTATAATGTCATTCGTAAATACAGATGACCATAAAAGGGACTCATGTGGCTTGGTGTAAGTACTCAAATGGATTTTACCATGTTTTGAAGGGGATATTTTTGGGGCCTCTCGTTAGTTGAATCTTAAGTTCTTAACAACATGTATATGCATACTAAGTGTAATAACACGTGTCTCAATTATTCTATCTCATGGATCGAACCCTTTTTTTCTTGGAATTCAAACATACAACACAATGAGTACACCGTTATTTTGAACACCCTATGTGGGTGGTTTATATAGCTTGTAGAATAGTAGAATACATTGGTCAACTTAATGGAAAGCAATAATTTTGATGTTCGTATTCTTGTTGTTGTTGCATTTTATAGGTGCCATAACATATCTAAAACCCAACTAGAACTATACAAAGCTTTATAAGTGTTTTGTGGATGTAGTACGAAAAAGGTTACAAGACTTGTAAACCGAAATGAACAACTAGACAAATCTTGTCAAGTAGGGTGTTCATGGATGGTTAACCGAACCGAAAACATATTTTGGAAGGTTAACCGAGACTATTGGTTCATTCATTTCATAAACCTAAACCTAAACTGAAAAATCAGATTTGGTTAACCGATTTTTTCGGTTCAGTTATCCGGTCAACCAATTAACCATTACTAATTAACAAAAATATGTTAAGATTACTGAAGATGAATTATCAAATATTTGTGGAATATGAAAAATAATATAGACTATTACAAAAACGTATTTTTAATTAATAGATAAAAGATAATCAAATATTTAGTTATTTATATGTAACGGTGATAAATGCAAATGACAATTTTAATCTATCTTAACATACGTATATTTATAACAAATGTTACTGGTAACAATTATTTGTTTAAAATGGAAAATATATATAATTGATGATTATTACTTGTAACTAATAATTTATAAGAAATAATTTGATATTAATTTAAACGAGTAAACATAAACAATATTTTAAAAAATAGAAAATAAAATTTTGGTTTTTTAGTTAACCATCTATAGCATAAAGCATGAATCGTAACCGAACCGAAAAACCGAAGATTTTACCGATTCAGTTAACCAAACTGGAAAATTCAAAAATACCAGTTTGGTTAACCTAAAAATCAGTACGGTTTTAAGGTTTTTAGGTTCGGTTATTCGGTTTTTCGGATATTTTGAACACTCCTAATGGCAAGGTCAAGGATACATCTTTTATATGGAAATTTGTCTATGGTTTTATAAAAACCTGTTTTGTAAAATTTTAGTAGAAAGAAGGGTGTAGTTGATTATGTAATGAAAACTCATGTTAACATTAGTAAATTAATGTGTTAGAGAAAGTAGTTGTTATTTTGAAAGAGAACTTGTTATTAACTCCTGATACCCAATGTTTATGGCTATGAAAATCATACCTAATAAGGTCTAAATGACTAATTCTTGATTCTAAAATGTATCCACGACAATAAAGAATGTGTGAGCCAAAGAATCAGATAAAACAGTCTGTATGAAAAAATATATGCACATTTGAAGTTAGAGGTTGAACAAAGCTTAAGTTAATGAAAGTTTATTGTATACATGTTCATTTTAAGGCAAAACACATTTGTGTAACAGTGGTGAAATGTACAAAGCAAGGTTTAACGAAGTACATTGCTATTTTGGGGATATAAGGCAAAACCACGACCGTGTTTTGCATTATAGTTATTGACTATTTGCTTCTTAAGATCACACCAAATACTTCCTAAAACCTCCAAGAACAGGGAAAGACGCCCCTAGAAGGTCTAGAGCATCAACATGAAGAGATTTAAAGAGAAAATCAAGGGGAATACAAGAATTAGTTAGCCTCTACTTGAAACAAAGTATGAGTGTTCCTCCTCTTTATGATTTTTTTTCTTTGATGGATCAAATTAAAAAGGGGTTTATGAACCCTAGTTACCCTGTTTTATTAGATAAGGTGAATTTTGTTAGACAATAATTAGTAAAGTGTAAAACACTTGTTTACTAGCTTTAGAACTTCCAAGTAAAAGCTTGAAATTCTTGTTATATTGAGATTGAAAGTGATGGATTAAACCCTAATTTTGGATAAATTATTAAGGACTTGGAAATGAACTTATATGCTTACTCTTTGTCTTAAAATTATAGCTTTTGTGGGGAAATTGAAAATGATGTATTACCAAGTTCAAAGCTAATAGAGGTTGAAATGAGTGATGTAGACGGTTGAGAGAAATGTTATGAAGTTAGGTTATATTAAGAAGCTTGTTATATCGTTAAGTATTGATAGTCAAATTATGGTATATTGTTTGACAGTTTTGGAGACTGCGAAATAACTTCAAAGACAGGGAACTCACCCACATATAACATTTCAAGTCGAATAACCGTCTCCCCTCCTTAATATATAGAGGTTGTTTGTTTTTTCTAAAACACCATTTCTGACCACTTCTGCTTGCGTTGCGCAGAACACGCGCAACACTTGGCCTTTCGCAGTTGTTTGTTTTTAGAAAGACTTCTGACTTAAATACTGATGCGCTTGTGTTGTATAGCGCAACGTTGGACCCTCCTCTTCTCACCTTACTTTAAGTGTAACGTCCAAAAATACGACCCAAAATTTTTTGTTTTAATAATACTAAAAATCACATCATCGATAACATATCACAGTTTTTAATGAAAACTCCCAGGATAAGAAACACTGAAGCTGTGGTGTGTGCGATGCTATCATCCCGAGCTCTTCCTCTTACTAGCGGAAGTACCTGAAACCAAAAACTGAAACTGTAAGCATGAAGCTTAGTGAGCTCCCCCAAACTACCACATATCATACCATCATACATATAACACATACTAGGCCCCACCCACTGCATCGGGCCCCACCCGGCATCAGACCAAAGTCTGGAATAACTTGGGCCCCGCCTACTACATCGGGCCCTGCCCGGCATCGTACCGAAGTCCGGAATAACTTGGGCCCCGCCCGGCATCGGATCAAAGTCCGGAATAAATTGGATATAACATATCATGAACATATAACATAATCACATTCTGTATCGGGCTTGCCTGACATACTATACATAACAAAACATGCATGAATCACGAAGACGTCAAGCATACATACTATTACATCAGACCAAGGTCCGGAACTACTGCTAACTAAACGGGCCGACATTGTGGCTATAGACCTTGTCGTGTCGTGTCGTGTCAGACAAAAACACGACACGACTGTCCGATTTGATAGCCCTAGCCACACTCTACTTGCTCCAATCTCCTTCTCCTCCAAGCCTTCTCCCTCCAAAAATCCTATTTTCAAGCTAAGGATCGGGGCGTTACATTAAGCTATCTTATTCAACATATAATTGTTTTATTTTTTAACATGTTTATTATTTTAATAATATTAGAGTGCGTTTGGTTGGCAGGAAAGGAATGAAATTTAAGAAAAAATGATTCCAATTCACACAAATTCATGCGTTTGGTTGGACTTAGAGGGGGGGGGGGGGGGGGCAAGATTCCTAAATTAAATAAACTTTCCACCATATAGAGGAAAGTGAATTCTTTCTAAAGTTGGATGAAAATTTTTCCTTCTTATCTAGGAAAGTGGTAGATTACAAAAATATCCCCTTTACTTATCAGAAAACCAACACTCACCACTAGTGCTACTGTAACGTCCGCAAATTCGGGCTGGTTAATTTAGAGACAATAAGCATCAAAAATGACTTTTTGATAGAAGATTATTTAGAATAAATAATCTTAACTAAGTTATACTATATGTCACAAGTGTTTCGTACATATAAAGAACGTTGAAATCCGAGTTATGACGAAGAAGTTATGACATGTCGAACATTAACGACAAAACCGGCACAACACTGTGTGACGTAAAAAGTGAGTTTGCGATAAAATACTTTTTAGATTTAGTGACCTAAATGAAAGTCATATTATACGTTAAACGGAGAGCATGCATAAAAAGAACGTCCAAATCTGACTTCGAATGAGGAAGTTATGATCTTTCTAAGATTTGACATACCAGTATGTAGCCCAAAATTCGAATTTTAGATTGATTGTTTTTTAGCCGACACAACCTAAACGAGAATCAAAGATCTCTTTAATAGGAGCTCAACAATAAAAAGACAAACGAAAACGGACGTCAGATAACAAAGTTATGATTTTTTAACGGACTTTACCGGTCCACGCCTGTTAAAATATAACTTTAAAAATAAAGTCAAAACCAACTGTAACGCCATGTTCCGAATCAATTCCTAATTCGAGGTTGTGGCCCAAAAAGCGGTCATCATAAGGATTAAGGCCTTTGAAAAGGTAAGATTTAGGCGCATTTGGATGTGGGTAATGTAAATATGTGACCCAATAGTTCGGTTTGCACTTTGGAGTCAAAGGGTAAATTGGAATGTAGTGTTTCAAACTTCTTTTATGAATTATGAATTTTATTTCGATGTGTTTTAAGTCAAAACTAATTAGATAGAGTTGTAGAGCTCCTTAATACCTTTCCGTGGATATAAATAACGTCGAAAACGGAGTTAGAACGAATAAGTTACGACCGTTTGAAGTTTGGGTGGTTTTGGGCCAAGCTGAGTACGTTGGGCGTACAAAAAGGTGTACGTTGGGCGTACTAATGGAATCCTCAGTATGTTGGGTGTACGCAATCAGTGTCCAAACCATATTTTCGTGGTTTAAGCCCTATTTAAGCTCCTTAACTCCCCCCAAACCCACTCCATTCTCAGCCTCCACCCCTCCAACACCCCTTTCATGAAACCCTAACCGTAGATGAGCCTTGTGAGCTAAAAGAAGGTGATTTTGAGTGCTTTGGAGTATGCATGGTGCACCTTGGAGAAGAAGGAACTTCTTGTAGAAGTGTTGGTTGCATTGGAGCTTGTAGATCTGGACTTCGTTCACCTTGATCTATCTTCTAGAGGTATAAAGTTTGAATCTTGATAACGCATTTGTTAGATCTAACTAGTTTTGGATGTTATGAGCTTTTGGTCATTTTAGTGCGTAAAGTTTAGATCTTGAAAGTTTGTGACCTTTTTATAGATAAAGTTGGAAACTTTATCCATCTAAACATCATTATGATTCAGATATGAAGGTTGGAGACTTGGACTTAATGGATTAAGTTGAAAAAGATGCACTTTTGGTTCCATTTGATGCTTAAAGGCTAGATCTTGGTGGTTTCGACCATTCTAATGGATAAAGTTGGAAGCTTTATCCATTATGGAGCTTTTAGGATCCATAAAAATGTAACCTTGATCCTTCTATACCTTCCATGAGAGTATCATGATGTCTTAATTTATTAATAAGTTAAGGTTTTAGTTTTTGGACCTTTTCTAGACATGGGAAGTCATAAAGGTGGAAAATTTATGACTTAGAATGATGTTGTGGGACTAGATCTGAGTGTTGGATGAAAGGAATTAACATATTAAGAACTTAATGGAAAAGTTTGATTTGTTGACTTTGACTTCCATTGACCGTTGACTTTTGACCAAGTTTGACCTTGGGCCAAACTTGAGGGTTTTGACCTATTAACTAAGATTTTATCTGGTTTTGGTATTGATAGCACAGAAAGCTAGCGAGGCACCAACTAAGGATTTCTTCCAGGAGCTTCTGCATTCAAGGTGAGTCTCCTTACTGTTTGTATGGGTCGAAGGCACCAATACCGACCCATTTGGTTTATGTAATGTAGGAAGACCCGGGGGTTAGCCCTAGGCATTATGTATGAAAGACCAGGAGGCTGCTCCAGGCACACTGTATGCTATTATGTATTGTAGGAAGACCCAGGGGTTAGCCCTAGGCATTTTGTACGTAAGACCAGGAGGTGGCTCCTGGCACACTGTATGCTAGTTAGCTAAGTAGAGTAGTATGCATGTTAGTTGTCCTTGTTATGCTTGCATGGAAGACCAGGAGGTGACTCTTGGCACTTGTCTGTAAGACCCAGGTGGTGGCCCCCAGTTTGACAAGAAAGACCACGTGGCGGCTCATGGCATAATAGCAAGACTATGTATCGACACATAGCATCTTTATTGATTATGATATATGAACGATATGTATGACAGTATGTGATTTATGTGCTTATATGCTAGACAGTATCCGGTTGAAAGAGACCGAAGGGGTAGGTCATCACCCATATATGTTAGGTAGTATGTTGATATGTATGGTATGTGGTATTTTGGGAAATCACTAAGCTTCGTGCTTACGATTTTCAGTTTTGGTTTCAGGTACCTCCAGTTTTTAAATAAAGGAGCTCGGGACGATCGCAACGCATATACCTATGTTTTCCACAATATGTGATTTCTAGGTATAAACTCTAATATATGTTTTATTTGAAATGCTTTTCAATGTGTGAACCTAGTAACAAATGTGTTTTATTTATATTAAAAATGAAATTTTTGGTCATGAATTTTAGGATGTTACAAGTTGGTATCAGAGCCTTGGTTTGAGGGATTCGGGCATACTCTCGGTTGTGTCTGAACTCAAACTGAGGGCTTGGTGAAATTTTTATAAAATAAACATTTAATTACAAAAGAATTTCTAAGTAAAGGAAGGGCTGTGACGCGTGCAATTGATCGAGCTTAAGCAAGTGGTTCCCAAAATACCAATACATGTTTGTTTTGTGATATGATTATATGATTCGCATGCTAGATTAGAGCTAAGGATACATGAAAGATGCCTTTGTATGCTTATATGAGCTTGTAGATTTGCATGCTAGAACTGATCAGCCAATTGTAGGATGGCTTGTTTAGGTTATGCCTGATTGTATGAGCCTTCGAATTACATGCTAGTACATATTCCTGATTAAAGGATTGAATGGCTTGATGGAGTATGTTGGTTAAATTTTCCATTGTCTGAATGTTGCTTGCTTTGTGCTTTTTGGGACTCTTAGCAATGTGATCTAGCTACTAAGTTAATATCGTCACACCCCGAAACCGAGAAGGACGGAAACGTCTGGGGGTGGATGACTTCATGTACAGTATCATAACAATTGAATAAGAGTGATCAAAGCCACACAACTATCATATTGATAATTTATAAGTTTACATTGTATTCGAATCAATGTTTGTTTGATGCCAAATACAAATGACAAAAATATATGATGTGACGCTACTACACCCCATCTTCAAAATCCTTATGGGTACCTGTTTACTGATTTCCTGAGAATACAAGTAGTTTGAAAAGTGTCAACAATTAAGTTGGTGAGTTCATAAGCGTTTTGTATGAGAAAAATCTGCCATTTTTCTTTGTAAAAAAGATAGAGCGTACGTCCATAAAATCCAATATTTCCTTTTAATGAAGTGTAGTCTTAGATACCCTAAGACCGATATGTTTGATGAAGAAGAATCAAGTGGCTCTCAACACTCAACCTCCAAGCCTAAAGAGAAAAAGAAGAAAAAGAAGATGGTTGTGTCCAGAAAAAGAATTTCTGAGCCTACAAGCCAAAGTAGATCAAATTCTTGTTGCAATTAAGTCCACTCAACCGCAATCTGAAGACATTCCAGGACCGCAGTCCTTAATCGAACGAATTGAAAGACTGGAAACCCGTGAAATACTGGTTGCTGAGAGGATTTCTCTCAAAGTGGAAATGGGGATTCGGTCGCTAGACAACACTCGACAGGCTGATCATAAGCAATTCATGGCTATTGCGGAGCGCCTCATCTCTGAGGTATCCACAATCAAGGCAAATTTACAAACAACCATTGCGGCCCAGTCAACTCACTCATAGAAGCTGATAGCTGAGACTCACACTGCCTGTAACACCGTAAATTTCAAAACAATTTTTCATTTAAAAATAATCGTTTAATTCATAAAAACACTTTTCTTAAAATCTCATTCATAATCGAATTACAAAAGCATAACTCCATTTTCACTTGCATAATAAACCAAGATCCTCAAAACATGACTCTTTCTCTGGTGTATACAATCGAGCAGGTGCCGTCCCGTGATCCCGAGAGAAACCTGAAACACATAACACAAAACACTGTAAGCACGAAGCTTAGTGAGTTCCCCAAAATACCACACATAACACATATTAGCCACTCGAGGCTATAAATCTGTGGGTCCGTGAACCCCTACTCTGTGAACCTTCCGCTTCTAACTCTGTGAACCCTCCGGTTCTAACTCTGGGAACCTTCCGGTTCTAACTTTGTAAACATGCACAACATAAATCACATAGAAATAATGCAGTACAACACATAACATACATAGCATACAAATACTCTGCCACATAACTCTGGTTACCTACTCAAGGTAAAGTATAGTGAGAAGACTCACATGGCAATCAGAAAGCAATTATCTGCACATGCGAACCTCGGACTCGCCATCGCCTAACACATAAGGCAAATATCTCTAATTAATATTCGAAGTCCCAACTCTAATTAACCGGCGATTACTCCTTCCCTCTCTAGTCAGGTAATGGGTAAATGACCATTTTACCCCTCCTTGACCTCTATTACCTCTGTTGACCAAAACTCCCAAAGTCAACATAAGACAACTCAAGTCAATGGTCAACACTGACCAGACTCGGCGAGTACACAAGAGTGACTCGACGAGTCCATGCGGGTTCTCTAAATCCTTTTTAAACCTCTTAGACACGACAAGTTCCCTCTCCATTCGTCGAGTTACTTGGCAACGAAACGTGGGGCAACCCCGACTCGACTCGTCGAGTCTGCCTAAGGACTCGACGAGTTGCTCCCATGACAACCCTCATCTGACCTTCTGAGGTCAGATCTGCTTCACCAACCCATAGATCTAACTCCCCCAAAGCCAATAACCATGAAAAAGTCAAACCTTGGGCACTCATGCAAGGTTCTACAAGCTCATTTGGGTGAAACCCTTCATTAAATAACAACCCTAGTTCAAAACTCCAAATAGAATGCATAAAGCATGATGGAAGGGACTCTCTGGACCTCTTTGGGTCCAGATCTATGACTTCACACTCAATGGGACACTATACTCCCCAAATCAAGCCATAAAAGAAGCTAGAAAACCCTAAAATCACCAATCTTACCCAAAACAGAAAAGGGAGAACGATTTGATACCTCTATGGTGAAGATACAAGCTCAGAAGCTTTGAATCGATACCCCCTTGACCTCCCTTTGCTGGAAATGACTACTCCATTGCACAACCACTTCAAGAATGCTCCAAAATGGCTCTTCTTCACTCTCTCAGCTCTCTGGTTCGATAGGAGTCTCTCAAAGGGGTAGGTGGCCGCCACTGGAGGACATAAGGGCCTTTAAATAGGTCCCAAACCCGGACAATTAGGGTTTTCCTTGACAGCGCTGACTCGGCGAGTCCAAATACCTGACTCGTCGAGTCCCTTCATTAAACTGGCCCCCAAAACGCGATCCTACTCGACGAGTTGAGGCGTCAACTCGCCGAGTCTCCTCATTCCCCAATATAAAATACTCAAATTTCCACACCTGGATATCTGGATGTTACAATTCTCTCCAACTAGAATCAGACTTCGCCCTCGAAGTCTCACTCTGGAAACAACTCTGGATGCTGCTCACGCATCTCGCGCTCTAGCTCCCACGTAAGCTCTGACCCCTTCCGGTGTTCCCACTGGACCTGCACCAGAGACACCTCTTTGTTCCTCAGAACCTTGATCTTTCGATCCCGAATAGCCACCGGTCTCCCAACGTAGTTCAGGCCCACATCCACCTGAATATCCTTTAATGGCACTACTGCCGACTCCTCGGCTATACACTTTCGCAGCTGCGACACACGGAAAGTGCCATGGATCTGACCTAGCTCTGCAGGTAGCTCCAACCGGTAGGCTACCCTACCTACCCTCGCGATCACTTGAAAAGGACCGATATATCGGGGCCCCAACTTGTCTCTCTTCCTTAATCGGATCACTCCTTCCCAAGGAGAGTCCTTCAGGAGTACACAGTCACCGACCAAAAATTCGAGCTCGGACCGGTGCCTGTCCGCAAAACTCTTCTAGCGACTCTGAGCGGTCAACAGCCTCTGCCTGACCTGCTGTATCTGCTCCGACGTCTGAAGTACGATCTCTGTACTACCCATCACACGTTGCTCTACCTCTCCCCAACAAATGGGGTCCGACACCCCTCCCCTACAACAGCTCAAAGGGTGGCATACTGATGCACTAATGATGGTTGTTATTGTAGGAAAACTCTGCCAAGGGAAAATACGGGCCACAATTTCTCCCCGAAATCTAATACGCATGCCCGAAACATATCCTCGCACGTCTGAATCGTTCGCTCGCTCTAAAGTGTCCACAGACATCACCATGGTAAACTCTAGCTCATTTCTCATATTCATCTTTGATACCGAGCACCAGGTTAGCTTTTGGCCCCACAGCTGAACCCCCAAAGGTCACACATAACATGATCCAAATTATCCCACTAACTTCCTCCCCGTGACCACTATCACGGCCCAGTGACACGCAAGTCACGGAATTCCCTTTTTCCTCATAAAAAAATACAAACCAATCAAAGATCGCCTCAGCTCTAACCTCTGGCGCCTGTTGCGCGTATTCTCCCGCGCGCCTTGCTGAACCTCCCGACAGAGACGGAGACCCCAGTCTCGCTCCGGTTTAACCACTAGGCTCCAAGAACTCAACACTAGGGCTACTCAAGCCTAAAACTCTTCTGCATCAAGCACTTATTGGAGAACACTCCGTCATCACACTCTCTTGCCGTCTAGTGGAGTACCATAGCTTCCCGCAACATTACGACAGCCTCTGACTAGTGAGTACTACGGCTCCCCGTAGTATCACAACGCCAACTACTAGTGAGTACTACGGCTCCCCATAGTATCACAACGCCAACTAACTAGTGAGTACTATGACTCCCCATAGTACCACTGTTGGATATAGTGTCTAAGTCCATAACTATATTTGGTATGTACTTGACCCGTCCCGGCATGGTCTATTTGGGTTGCACTTCATCCGAACAATTTATGGATAATATTTGAGAATAGTACAGGTTATGATTTATTAATATATTATAAGTTCTAATATATTAATATAAGATCATATTATTTAATTAGTATTGATCTATAATTAATCTAGGATTAATTTAGAGATCAAAGATATTACTAATTAAATATGGACTTCTATATTTATATAATGTGGGCTAATGCTTATTTGGAATGGGCTAGGCTTGCATGGGAAAGTCCATGGATACTCCATGGAGCTTTAACCCATGGATCTCATGGAAATGAAGAGACATGGGTATTAGGGTTTACATGGATGTAACCTTAATCCATCACACTATATAAAGGAGGTTTTGGTTCTTGAAATCATACTAGTTGACACTTGTTGAGGTGAGGGCCGATTTCAAGATAGTAGTGACTATTCTCTCAAAGTTCCAAGTTTGTGGTGATTTGTGATTTCCATTTGAGGCATCCACACTATTGGTGCTAGGCTCTAAAACTCCAAGGAATCAACTACAACTACAAGGTAAGTGTTTCTACTAGCTTTATTTGATTCAAGTTCCCCATGCCATGCTAGTTAGGATATGAACCTTGGAAAAATAATTATTTGCATGTATCTTAGACAAACATAGATCCAAGGTTTATTAGGGTTGCATGTACACTTAGGAAGTGTTAGAATGCTCAAAACCCATCAACCACGACTCCCTCCCTCTGACTTGTGAGTACTACGGCTCCCCGTAGCATCACAGCATCCTCTGACTGGCGAATACTATGACTCCCCGTAGCATCACGACTCTCTCTTTCTCTGATTTGTAAGTACTACGGCTCCCTATAGCATCACAACACCCTCTGACTGGTGAATACTACGGCTCCCCGTAGCATCACGACTCTCTCTCTCTGACTTGTGAGTACTACGACTCCCCGTAGCATCACAACACCCTTTGACTGGTGAATACTACGGCTCCCTGTAGCATCACGACTCTCTCTTTCATTACAACGCCACACAACGATCACTAACTCATGCACCAAAGACTATCATAGATAGTTATACACACACACTTGCCCCGATATGCATTACAGACTCTGGCGGCAACCGCCATAACACATAACCTACCTCTGCGGAGATCCACTTCCTTAAATAACCCCTCTTGACAAAACACGAAGGGCTCCCACTGGAACCGTGGATACATGATACATCACTAGTCATCTTAAACCCAAGACTTTAGATAACTCCGAAATCGGGACGCTATACGCGGAAACCACGGAACACCATAATAGAGCATCACAATGTCCTGCCTCTACCACTGATTCCCTTACTCCCAGCACCATATACATACAACAATACATTTCCTCTGAATCCCATAATAATTTCCTATTTCACTCAATGCGCAACTTCAGTGCATCCAAACACTCAATTGGAATACAAGGAAGGCGCTAACTCTTCAGAACACACTGATGATCCTCCGAAACCCTTTCCACTACTGCTCAAAATCCAAGCAAAAATACACATCCCAGCCCGTACTCGACAATCTTCTACCCATATTTCAACCTAGAAGTTCTCAACTGCCCATACCATCATTACGAGTCTTCCACTTGAAACGACTCTGACCACCACCAGATTCCTGACCATTGACCACCCGCCGTGGAGACACCCATCCTTCTCTCAGACATATACCACCTGCATTATCTCGCCCTGCACCTTTCCTTGATCACCAATGACCCTGATCTCATGAATTCAAGCCGCAGGTTTCTGTATCCAACCCCTAACCGCTCTTGCATACATCTCTGGTTCTCTCAATAAACCACCCGGTTCTTCCCCACTTAGGGTTCGAACCATCACTATCTGACACATCAATAATCTCACAAACTATTTTCACCAGCAATAATGCACCTGCCCCTGGAAAGTGCTACGCAACGCCCGATCATCCCCTTTAAGGAAATCAATCGATCTTATATACTCTGAACCTCAGATGAAATCCTCAAGAACTTCTCGTCACGACTGCCTCTAGTCATTCCAAGTCTCGTACCAATCCAATACCAAACAACTCAACTGTCCAATAACATCACTGACTCATAGACTGGACCACAAAATCATCATACTCCCCCGCCTCGACTCATCAACCGACGTTCCAACACATGGATCATCCCAAGAACAGGGACCCACTCCCATATTTAATACCCAACATAGATAGGAAAACCACTGCACTGATAAACTCGACTGGACTCCCCACTGATACCTCTACAATACGCCCTACTATACTTAAATAGGTGTAACGTGGTCCTCGACTATCTCAGTCCCAATTGGCCATATGCTCATGGTTAATCATTGCCTCGTGGCACACATGCTACCTGATACTCTGATGGAAAATCATCATCAATGACAACCTGCAGGGTTTACCCCCAAACCCAAAACTTAAACATCATGCCTTTCATGTTTCGCACACGAACATAAATGGCACCACCCAGGTCATAGAAGGTGACATCTCCTCTATCAACTGATTGCTCAACTCAGACTGAAATTCTCCCCTCCCTCTGACTCCTTACCAACATACTTTGAAAGGCTCTTGACCTCCCTCTCAAGGGACGCCTCTTCGAACTCAATCATGGCCCAATGGCCTAAAACCCATAGCGTCCAATCTCTACCTCATCAATCATGACCGGATAACCGGAGAACTACAAGCATCATTCACTACGAACCATGGTACTCGTCCCATGACATCTCTTTTCAATATGCTCCAGTGTATGGTACCCGAACCATAGCATCACTCCTCTATCTGCTCCGATGTATGGTACTCGAACCATAACATCACTCCTTAATCCGCTCCGATGTATGGTACTCAAACCATAACATCACTCCTCAATCCGCTCCGATGTATGGTACTCGAACCATAACATCACTCCTCCATCTGCTCTGATGTATGGTACTCGAACCATGACATCACTCCTCCATCTGCTCCGATGTATGGTACTCGAACCATGACATCAATCCTCAATCCGCTCATTAGAACCTTCAGAATACTCCCTGTATCAAGTATGGGTCCTCTGTTTTCAGTAGTACGGGCCCATACTACCTGCCACATCTACCCAAACTTTCCACACGGACTGTCCCGGAGCTCCTAAGTAGCTGCTCGACCTTCTCGTTCACCAATTCCGTCGTACGTGCTCGATCCCCAGCGAAATTCTCTACTCTGCCAGCGCACTCATCTGGCTAAGGTTACTCCCTAGGCTCTTCCTAGATTCCCACACTTCTCTGCCATCAGCTGCTGAAGAGCTCCTAATGATGTCAGCCATCTACTTCCTGAATATCGTCATATTCGCTTGGTAGCTGACTCCCATCATCGAGAGTTCCACAAAGCACGAAGCAAGCAACATTCGAGCATCGAAGAATACATAGGACTCACTCTGGGTGATAACTCCGCTTGATCTGCTCATCCTCGAAAGTACCACCGAACTCTGCAACTCTTCCCCTCGCGGGTTCTAACTATTCTTTCGCTAAGTACCACGGTACTCATCTAGGTATCTCCCCTAGATTACTCCTCTACTCAAATCCCCTAAAGGATTCCAACTAAATATTCTCACTCATCACATTCTTGAAAGCACATCGCATATAACAGCAATTCCTAGGCTAAGGCATCACAAATCAGGCCACTCTAGTCCTAAGATATGAAATACCTAGCCTGTCTCTAGCATGCAATAATATCTCATAAAGTGCATCATAAATATCTCATAACACAAAAGTAAGGGTATTTTGGGAAATCACCGTTCGGGCTCTGGCTGATTGTACACACTGCTCTTTCTCGCTTTCTGTTTGAACTCTTATTCGCTTTAGAAAATTATTTCTTTGAAAACTTTTCTTACTTCCTTAGTTTGAGTCCAAATTTACCCGAAGGTGCATCCGAATCCCTCAAACCAAGGCTCTGATACCAACTTGTAACACCGTAAATTTCAAAAAAAAATTCATTTAAAAATAATCATTTAATTCATAAAAACACTTTTCTTAAAATCTCATTCATAATCGAATTACAAAAATATAACTCCATTTTCACTTGCATAATAAACCAGGATCCTCAAAACATGACTTTTTCTCTGGTGTGTACAATCGAGCCAGTGTCGTCCCGTGATCCTAAGAGAAACCTGAAACACATAACACAAAACACTGTAAGCACGAAGCTTAGTGAGTTCCCCAAAATACCACACATAACACATATTAGCCACTCGAGGCTATAACTCTGTGGGTCCGTGGACTCTACTCTGTGAACCCTCCGGTTCTAACTCTGGGAACCTTCCGGTTCTAACTTTGTAAACATGCACAACAAAAATCACATAGAAATAATGCAGTACAGCACATAACATACATAGCATACAAATACTTTGCCACATAACTCTGGTTACCTACTCAAGGTAAAGTATAGTGAGAAGACTCACCTGACAATCAGAAAGCAATTATCTGCACATGCGAACCTCGGACTCGCCATCGCCTAACACATAAGGCAAATATCTCTAATTAATATTCGAAGTCCCAACTCTAATTAACCGGCGATTACTCCTTCCCTCTCTAGTCAGGTAATGGGTAAATGACCATTTTACCCCTCCCTGACCTCTATTACCTCTGTTGACCAAAACTCCCAAAGTCAACATAAGACAACTCAAGTCAATGGTCAACACTGACCAGACTCGGCGAGTACACAAGAGTGACTCGGCGAGTCCATGCGGGTTCTCTAAATCCTTTTTAAACCTCTTAGACACGACAAGTTCCCTCTCCACTCGTCGAGTTACTCGGCAACGAAACGTGGGGCAACCCCGACTCGACTCGTCGAGTCTGCCTAAGGACTCGACGAGTTGCTCCCATGACAACCCTCATCTGACCTTCTGAGGTCAGATCTGCTTCACCAACCCATAGATCTAACTCCCTCAAAGCCAATAACCACGAAAAAGTCAAACCTTGGGCACTCATGCAAGGTTCTACAAGCTCATTTGGGTGAAACCCTTCATTAAATAACAACCCTAGCTCAAAACTCCAAATAGAATGCATAAGGCATGATGGAAGGGACTCTCTGGACCTCTTTGGGTCCAGATCTATGACTTCACACTCAATGGGACACTATACTCCCCAAATCAAGCCATAAAAGAAGCTAGAAAACCCTAAAATCACCAATCTTACCCAAAACAGAAAAGGGAGAACGATTTGATACCTCTATGGTGAAGATACAAGCTCAGAAGCTCTGAATCGATACCCCCCTTGACCTCCCTTTGCTGGAAATGACTACTCCATTGCACAACCACTTCAAGAATGCTCCAAAATGGCTCTTCTTCACTCTCTCAGCTCTCTGGTTCGATAGGAGTCTCTCAAAGGGGTAGGTGGCCGCCACTGGAGGACATAAGGGCCTTTAAAGAGGTCCCAAACCCGGACAATTAGGGTTTTCCTTGACAGCGCTGACTCGGCGAGTCCAAATACCCGACTCGTCGAGTCCCTTCATTAAACTGGCCCCCAAAACGCGATCCTACTCGACGAGTTGAGGCGTCAACTCGCCGAGTCTCCTCATTCCCCAATATAAAATACTCAAATTCCCACACCTGGATATCCAGATGTTACACTGCCTATGAGTCCACTATCTCAGTCCTTCAATCTACCATCAACAGACTTCAACGATCTTTGTTGATGAAAACGCGTACTCGCAAGTATACGAGGTCGTGCAAGTAATATAGTCGTAAGATCAGATATCGAACCCACAGAGACTATCCTATTCTAAGGAAGAGAGAACTAGGCAATTGATTGCAAAAGTGATTGATTTTATTAAACTAAAGAAACTACTAAAATAAAATTAAACTAAATTCAGCAACGTAAAAATGACAACTAGAATAATCGAACAAACAAGGAAAATAATTAAACGATTTAAAAATTATGAGAAATATGGGGTTTAGTTGACTTATACTGAAACAACCCAAAAATACGACCCAAAAATTTTTGTTTTTAATATAATCAAAACTGCAATCATGTAATAAAACCATACGTGATGTATTTCCAAACATAGTAAAATACTGTGCGGAAAAACTGTATCATACTACATCAGATAAAACATCTAAATCAATCCCAGGCTAAAGCTGAGGCGGTGGTGTGTGCGATGCCGTCATCCAGAGCTCTTCCCTTTGCTTGCGGAAATACCTGAAACCAAAACTGAAACTGTAAGCACGAAGCTTAGTGAGCTCCCCCAAACTACCACATACCATACAATAACACATAAACACATATTGGGTCTTGCCCACTGCATCGGGCCGGAACCCGGAAACTGCATCGGACCAAAGTCCGGAACTGGCTGGGACCTTGTCCCCTGCATCGGACCGAAGTCCGGAACTAACTGCATCGGACCGAAGTCCGGAACTGACTGCATCGGACCGAGTCCGGAACTGACTGGGACCGTGTCCCCTGCATCGGACCGAGGTCCGGGACTGACTGCACATAGCATAGCATATCATAACCATTTATATTGCATACTGCATCGGGCCGTGGCCCGGAACATAAACACATACACATAGCACATAAAACATGTCTGAACCACGAAGGCATCAAACATACGAACTACTACATCGGACCGAAGTCCGGAAACTACTATTAACTGGACGGGCCGGCATTGTGGCCTTAGACCCGTCCCTACGGAAAGGAGACTCACCTCGTAAGCTAGCGGATGAGTGTGTGGCTTGGAAAGCTAACGGCTGCTGCTCCTGAATCTCCTCGGCTACAAATCCATAAACACACTCGATCAATCACTAGCACTATACTCAGGGTAAAATGACCCTTTTACCCTTGGTCAAAGTTGACTTACTCAGGGCTGACTCGCCGAGTCGGGATACCCGACTCGCCGAGTTCTAGATTCCCCGTTCAACTCTTACATGCTGTTACTCGTCGAGTGTGGCATCGACTCGACGGGTACCCTCTGGATCCAAGAACCCAGATGATCTTCATCCGACTCGCCGAGTCAGATGAACAGACTCGACGAGTTGTTCTTAATCCTTAAGGAGATTGCCTTGGACTCGCCGAGTTGTATGAACAACTCGCCGAGTCCCTCCATTACTGAGTCTACTCTTAACTCGCTGAGTCCACTCCCTAACTCACCTAGTCCACTCGACACTGAAGAAACTGGAGAACTCGGGACCCGCGACGTGACTCGTCGAGTCGTTCTTCCGACTCGCCGAGTCGCCGCCATGCAACATATTTTTACTCGATTTCTCTTGAATCCAACACATGCAAATGATAGATCTAGGTCCATTAAGCTGTTTTACCACGTAAAGTTTCCAACTTTACGTGCACAACTACATGAATGAGGGAAAATAAGGCTAAAATATGCACAATAAGGGTAGATCCATGGCTAATAAGCAATGTAACCCCAAAAAGACAGTGGATCTGGACTCTTCAACACCCCAACACTCAGATCCATAGGTGTTTCGGCTTAATAATACAATCAAGCAAGCATAAAGCTTGGAACAAGCATCAAATAGCCCTTAAAAGAGCTCAAATGGAAGTTTAAGCATGAAACCAGAAGGGGACTCCGAAAATACCTGAATAAGTTCACCCTTGACCTTGGATCTTGGCACTAGAACTCGTTTCCTTGCTTCCTTCTTCTTCTCCTTCTTCACTCCTTCACCAAAATGGAATAAAATCACTATAAGCTCACAAGAGGAAGGTTTAGGGTTTCTCACAGTGCTAACAGGGGAAAGTGACGAGATGGAGGCTATAATGGGGTTTAAATAGTGAGCAAACCCGGGGAGTTAGGGTTTCACCCAGACGGATGGACTCGCCGAGTCCAGGATATGGACTCGTCGAGTCGCCGGCTCCCGCGTGCCCAAGATGCGCGACCCGACTCGGCGAGTCAGGCTAGAACTCGCCGAGTCCCTCTTGAAAACTTAGCCCAAAACAAATTAATTAACATACCGGAAACGGGTCGTTACAATTCTCCCCCACTTGTTTCAGACTTCGCCCTCGAAGTCTGCTACGGCTGGATCTGCGAATAACTCCGGGTAGTGCGTTCTCATTTCTTTTTCAGCCTCCCATGTCCATTCAGACCCCTTCCGATGCTGCCACTGCACTTTTACCAGCTGAATTACCTTGTTCCTCAAGGTCTTGGTCTTTCGCTCCAAAATTGCTATCGGTTTCTCGATATAATTCAAGCCGCTATCGACCTGGATATTCTCCAAGGGAACGACCGCTGTCTCGTCCACTAAACACTTCCTCAATTGCGACACGTGGAAGGTGTTGTGTATCAAACTGAGCTCCTCCGGAAGATCTAACCGATAAGCAACCCGACCCACCCGGGCCAAAACCCTGAAAGGACCAATAAATCTGGGGCCCAATTTGCCCCTCTTCCGGAACCTGATGACACCTTTCCAAGGTGAGACTTTCAGGAGAACCATGTCTCCCACCTGGAACTCCAAGTCTGAACGCCTCCTGTCGGCGTAGCTCTTCTGCCGACTCTGCGCAGTCTGCAGTCTACTACGGACCTGCTGGATCAGCTCCGTCGTCTTGAGCACCACTTCGGTGCTCCCCATGACCCGCTGACCGACCTCGCCCCAACAAATCGGGGTCCTGCACTTCCTGCCATATAACATCTCAAAAGGAGGTCGATCAATGCTCGCATGATAGCTGTTGTTATACGAGAATTCCGCTAAGGGAAGATACATATCCCAACAGCCCCCAAAATCCAGAACACATGCCCTAAGCATGTCCTCGAGAGTCTGAATCGTCCTCTCACTCTGCCCGTCAGTCTGAGGATGGAAAGCGGTGCTGAAATGGAGACGAGTACCCATCTCGTCGTGAAACCGCTTCCAAAATCTGGACGTGAAGCGAACATCTCGGTCTGACACCACCGATACCGGCACTCCATGACGTGCCACAATCTCTCGCACATAGATATCGGCTAACCTTTCCGCCGATATACTCTCCTGGATCGGAATAAAATGGGCACTCTTCGTCAACCGATCCACCACTACCCATATCGAATCTACTCCACGTGTGGTCCTGGGAAGTTTGGTGATAAAATCCATGGTGATGTCCTCCCATTTCCACACGGGAATATCCAACGGCTGCATCTTGCCGTGAGGTCTCTGGTGCTCCGCCTTGACCTTCCGGCAGGTCAAGCACCTCTCAACGTACCAAGCGACGTCCCGCTTCATGCAGGGCCACCAATAATCAGGTCGAAGATCTCGATACATCTTCGTCGCCCCTGGATGGATAGAAAATCGAGACTTATGAGCCTCGTCCATCAATATCTGCCGTACTCCACCCCAGTACGGTACCCACACCCTACCATGAAGCGTCATCAAACCCCGGCTGTCGTAGTCGAACGAAGCTACTCGACCCACTATCCTCTCGCACTTCTGCCTTTCCTCCTTGAGACCCTCCATCTGAGCCTCCTTGATCCGCTCCAACAGAGGAGTGATTACCGTCATCCTCATACACAAATCCCTGATAGGGGCCGCCGACACCTTGCGGCTCAGGGCATCGGCCACCACGTTGGCCTTCCCTGGATGATACAGGATATCACAGTCATAGTCCTTCAGCACGTCCAACCATCTCCTCTGTCTCATATTCAAACTCGGCTGATCCATAAGGTATCGTAAACTCTTGTGGTCCGTGTAGATAGTACAGCGGACCCCATACAGGTAATGCCTCCATATCTTGAGAGCAAATACAACTGCCCCCAGCTCCAAATCATGGGTAGGATAATTAGCCTCGTGAGGCTTCAACTGCCTCGAAGCATAAGCCACCACATGGCCTCGCTGCATCAACACTGCTCCCATACCGGTGATCGAAGCATCACAATAGACCACGAAATCCTCAACACCCTCTGGCAAGGTAAGGATCGGAGCCTCGCACAATCTCTGCCTGAGAGTCTCGAACGCCGCCTGCTGCTCAGGCCCCCAACGAAAAACTACCGACTTCTTGGTTAGTCGGGTGAGCGGCACTGCTATCTTGGAGAAATCCTGAATAAATCTCCGATAATACCCTGCCAATCCTAGGAAGCTCCGAATCTCAGATGGAGACCTCGGGACCTCCCACTGCATCACGGCCTCAATCTTGGCCGGGTCAACCAAAATACCCTTCTGATTAACGAGATGCCCAAGAAACTGCACCTCGCGTAACCAGAACTCGCACTTGGAGAACTTAGCAAACAGTCTCTCCCTCCTCAAAGTCTCCAACACCTCCCGCAGGTGCTCCTCGTGCTGTTCCTGCGTCTTGGAATACACCAAGATGTCATCGATGAACACTATCACTGACCGATCCAGCATCGGTCTACACACGCGGTTCATGAGATCCATGAACGCGGCTGGGGCATTGGTGAGCCCAAATGGCATCACCACAAACTCATAATGACCATACCGGGTCCTGAAAGCAGTCTTCTGTACATCCTCATCCCTGACCCTCATCTGGTGGTAACCGGAGCGTAGGTCGATCTTGGAGAACCAAGACGCTCCCTGGAGCTGATCGAACAAGTCATCTATCCTCGGAAGTGGGTAACGGTTCTTCACCGTTACCTTGTTCAACTCCCGGTAGTCAATACACATCCGATGCGACCCGTCCTTCTTCCTCACAAATAAGATCGGCGCTCCCCAAGGCGAACTGCTCGGTCGAATGAAACCCTTGTCTAACAGCTCCTGAAGCTGTGTAGACAACTCCTGCATCTCAGGGGGAGCAAGTCGATATGGTGCTTTGGCTATCGGAGCCGCACCAGGAACCAGGTCGATCCTGAACTCAACCTGCCTCTCAGGAGGTATCCCCGGCAACTCCTCGGGAAACACATCCGGGTAATCTCGAACAATAGGAACATCATCGATCGTCGTCTTGCCCTTATCCCGGGCATCCAAGACGTAGGCTACATAACCGGCGCAACCCTGCTGAACGTAGCGCCTCGCCCTAGCGGCCGAGCAGAAGGTCAATCCTCGCTGGGGCCTCTCGCCCTGAACCACTATCTCTCCCCCACTGGGAGTGCGAACCCTCACTAGCTGAAGCTCACAGTCAATCACCGCCCCGTTGGGGCTTAGCCAATCCATTCCCACGATAACTTTATTCCCGCGCAGGGGAATCGGAACCAAATCCACTGAAAACTGCTCCTCAAATATCTGAAGGGAACACCCTCTATATACTTTGTCGACCCTCACGGTCCTATCATCTGCTATCTCCACCTCTAACGGACAATCCAGTTTCCCTGGAGCTCTACTGAACCTCTTGCTAAGCGCAAGAGATACGAATGATCGGGTAGCCCCCGAATCGAATAATACCAAAGCAGAAATGCCGTTCACAGAGAACGACCCCGTCACCACATCAGGAGTCGCTCGCGCCTCCTCTGCTGTCATCTGAAATGCCCTGCTCTTCGCCACCGGCGCATCTGCTCGGCCCTGACGGCCATCCGTGATCCTCAAGGTAGCAGGGGCGGGTGCATGCACCTTCCCTGCTGCTGCTAAACTGGGACACTGGGACCTTTTGTGTCCCCTCTGATTGCACTGAAAGCAAATCAGATCCGATGCTGTAACCGTAGTGGCAGGGGCCGTACAATCCCTACTCAAATGCCCAATCCGACCGCACTTGTAGCAGCCGGAACTCCCTGCCTTGCACGCTCCCTCGTGCAATCTCCCACACTTGCCACATCGACCGTGGCTCTGCTGACTCCTAGGTCTGTGATCTGAAACCTTGGGCTTTTTGCCCACACTGCCTGCACCCGAAACCGCCTCCGGTTTCCTCTTCCTCTCCATCTCGAGATCAATCTCCCTCTCTCTGGCTCTAGCAATCATGTCGTCCAGTGTTTTGCAACTGGACCGGCTCACAAACATACGAATGTCGCTCCGCAACATCTCGTGATAACGGGCCTTCTTCATCTCCTCGTCTGCTGCATACTGAGGAACAAGAAGGGCCCGCTCCCTGAACTTGGCGGTGATCTCCGCCACTGTCTCGGTAGTTTGGGTAAGATCCTGGAACTCCCTGGCTAACTGTTGCACCTCAATGACCGGTGCGAACTTCGCTCTGAACCTGGTAGAAAAATCAGCCCAGGTCATGGCATCCAATGCCGCATCATCCCCGATGGTATGTCCTACCTCCTCCCACCAGTCACGTGCCCTGTCCTTCAGGAGACAGGACGCCAATCTGACCTTGTCCCCCTCGGGACATCTGCTAGTGCGGAATGCGTTGGCCACATCCGCCAACCACCTGGTACTCGCTATGGGGTCCCGAGCCCCGTGGTAGTCAGGAGCCCCGCACGCCCTGAACTCCCTGAAAGTGAGTGTGCGCGACCCCATCATGGCCGCCATCTCAGTACGGAAGGTACTCAGTCTCTCATCCATCATCTCCAAAATGCCCTCCTTGATCGAACCGAATATCACAGGAGTCTGCTCAAGTATGATGCGAGTAATCTCATAAGAAAGGAACTCTCTGGTCTGCTCATCCATCCGTCCGACCTCCGGGTCGGATCCCGATCCTGATCCTCCTTCGGCATCTGAACTGCCGGCTGCTGGCCTCGGACGCAAAACTACCATTCTGAAACATATCATAACAACATCAGAACATTGAAATATTTCAAGGGATCATAATACGACTACTAGCTTCCTGGTCTAATCTTGGCCTTCCTTGATTCGAGTACGGATCCTCTGTTTCCAGTAGTATGGGCCCCTACTACCTTCCACATCTATCCGTACTTTCCTCAAGAACTGCCTCGACTTCCCCAAGTCACTTCTACCGCTGCTATTTTCTGCTACCCTCACCCTAGGCTTGCCCTAGAGAAAACTCGAGCTCAATACGACTGGTCCTCAGCTGCTGTAGGTCTCCTTGCACTGCCAGTTAGCCATCACCTGAACACCATCACATGTGATGAGGATCGGATAATCCTTCAAGTAAAAGATCCGTCCCTACAACGGTTGGACTCAAACAAGAGCTGCGCAGTAGGGCCAGTTCCAGCACTCTGGGATTATTCAAACCTGATTACATGTGGTGTGACGTGTCCACCTAATGGCTAACTCCCATTACTCGAATCCCACTAAGCACAAAGCAAGCAGCATTCGGACAAGGGAAACAGACTCACGCAAGCTATTCTTATAACAAGAAATTGCACTATCATAGGATGCTAAGCTCACGCTATCAGGCATAACCTAAACAGGCTATCCTACTGCTGTCTACTCAATTCTAGCATGCAATATTCATAGAGCTGTAACACATAAGCAGGCACATAAGGCATCCTCCTACACCCTTAGTCCTATTCTAGCATGCTGTTCTACTAAACTGAAATTGAACAACTAACTTGTATGGGTAATTTGGGAGTACTTACTTGAGCTCGGTTGACCGCATGCACACACCTCTATCTTAAAACAATTCTTTTTCCTCCTAAGTGTTTTTCAAAATTCTTTTGTAAAAACATTTTATTAAAAATCTTTTATTTCCCCTTAGTTTGAGTTCAGATACACCCGAGAGTGTATCCGAATCCCTCAAACCAGGGCTCTGATACCAACTTGAAACAACCCAAAAATACGACCCAAAAATTTTTGTTTTTAATATAATCAAAACTGCAATCATGTAATAAAACCATACGTGATGTATTTCCAAACATAGTAAAATACTGTGCGGAAAAACTGTATCATACTACATCAGATAAAACATCTAAATCAATCCCAGGCTAAAGCTGAGGCGGTGGTGTGTGCGATGCCGTCATCCAGAGCTCTTCCCTTTGCTTGCGGAAATACCTGAAACCAAAACTGAAACTGTAAGCACGAAGCTTAGTGAGCTCCCCCAAACTACCACATACCATACAATAACACATAAACACATATTGGGTCTTGCCCACTGCATCGGGCCGGAACCCGGAAACTGCATCGGACCAAAGTCCGGAACTGGCTGGGACCTTGTCCCCTGCATCGGACCGAAGTCCGGAACTAACTGCATCGGACCGAAGTCCGGAACTGACTGCATCGGACCGAGTCCGGAACTGACTGGGACCGTGTCCCCTGCATCGGACCGAGGTCCGGGACTGACTGCACATAGCATAGCATATCATAACCATTTATATTGCATACTGCATCGGGCCGTGGCCCGGAACATAAACACATACACATAGCACATAAAACATGTCTGAACCACGAAGGCATCAAACATACGAACTACTACATCGGACCGAAGTCCGGAAACTACTATTAACTGGACGGGCCGGCATTGTGGCCTTAGACCCGTCCCTACGGAAAGGAGACTCACCTCGTAAGCTAGCGGATGAGTGTGTGGCTTGGAAAGCTAACGGCTGCTGCTCCTGAATCTCCTCGGCTACAAATCCATAAACACACTCGATCAATCACTAGCACTATACTCAGGGTAAAATGACCCTTTTACCCTTGGTCAAAGTTGACTTACTCAGGGCTGACTCGCCGAGTCGGGATACCCGACTCGCCGAGTCCTAGATTCCCCGTTCAACTCTTACATGCTGTTACTCGTCGAGTGTGGCATCGACTCGACGGGTACCCTCTGGATCCAAGAACCCAGATGATCTTCATCCGACTCGCCGAGTCAGATGAACAGACTCGACGAGTTGTTCTTAATCCTTAAGGAGATTGCCTTGGACTCGCCGAGTTGTATGAACAACTCGCCGAGTCCCTCCATTACTGAGTCTACTCTTAACTCGCTGAGTCCACTCCCTAACTTACCTAGTCCACTCGACACTGAAGAAACTGGAGAACTCGGGACCCGCGACGTGACTCGTCGAGTCGTTCTTCCGACTCGCCGAGTCGCCGCCATGCAACATATTTTTACTCGATTTCTCTTGAATCCAACACATGCAAATGATAGATCTAGGTCCATTAAGCTGTTTTACCACGTAAAGTTTCCAACTTTACGTGCACAACTACATGAATGAGGGAAAATAAGGCTAAAATATGCACAATAAGGGTAGATCCATGGCTAATAAGCAATGTAACCCCAAAAAGACAGTGGATCTGGACTCTTCAACACCCCAACACTCAGATCCATAGGTGTTTCGGCTTAATAATACAATCAAGCAAGCATAAAGCTTGGAACAAGCATCAAATAGCCCTTAAAAGAGCTCAAATGGAAGTTTAAGCATGAAACCAGAAGGGGACTCCGAAAATACCTGAATAAGTTCACCCTTGACCTTGGATCTTGGCACTAGAACTCGTTTCCTTGCTTCCTTCTTCTTCTCCTTCTTCACTCCTTCACCAAAATGGAATAAAATCACTATAAGCTCACAAGAGGAAGGTTTAGGGTTTCTCACAGTGCTAACAGGGGAAAGTGACGAGATGGAGGCTATAATGGGGTTTAAATAGTGAGCAAACCCGGGGAGTTAGGGTTTCACCCAGACGGATGGACTCGCCGAGTCCAGGATATGGACTCGTCGAGTCGCCGGCTCCCGCGTGCCCAAGATGCGCGACCCGACTCGGCGAGTCAGGCTAGAACTCGCCGAGTCCCTCTTGAAAACTTAGCCCAAAACAAATTAATTAACATACCGGAAACGGGTCGTTACATATACGGGTTGAACGGTTCTTCTAATGCAACTAATTTGTTAAACCAATTATATAGAAACGAATAAGTTAACACCAACAAAAGATATCAATTACCTCTCGGTCTCATGATTCGATTTAAAAAAAAAAACATTCACTCATATCTCTATGTAGTTCATGATTTTAAAAAGCATTAAGTCCAATGGTTTTGTTAAAAATGCCCTAACACACGTCTATGTTAAGTTTAAGCGAGATAACGAAACCGCACATTCATATTCAAACGATGCCACAAATAAAGCTTTTCTCGAAGTCAATATAAGCATGTAAATATTAAATTTAAACCAAACAAATTAACTCTAACTAACGTTGATCAAGTGCTAGCCAAAATCAAAATTTCCCGTCAAAATTCATATTTTTTTAAATAAGCACACATTTGAATATGTCATTGAATTTCAACAAAATTGGGTTAAACAAAATCAACTACATTAAAATTATCATCTCACCCTTGTCAACCAAACCCCACTAAATTACTACTCCATTAAACAAAAATTGATAATATGAAAATAAAAGCTAAACATGTTTGTCCACTAATTATCTGATTAAAACAAACGAAAAGAAGTGCCTAATTGCATATGAAAGTAAATGAAAAGCATAAAAAATAAAAACAATAATAATAATCAGGAAGAAAGCACCGGATCACGTTTGCTTATAAATGTTGTAGCACGGTCTCATCATCTACCGGTTTAACTTTGAACTGGTGCCTCTCATATTTAGCTTTAGAAGCAAAGATGACCAGAGATGAGCGCTGCTACTTTCTGCCGTAGGGTTTCTTAGCATGGGTTTTCTTCTTTCGTCGTATCCTCCCTTTTTTCTACACGTAAATAACCATATATATAAAGCATAAGTACAATCTTGCCCCTCCAAATTTCATCTATTGTGCATCCGTAACCCAAAAGCCTTCAACTTTTCAACCTGGTACAACTTTAGCCCTTGATCTTTCAACTTTAATTCAACTATTACTTTTAGCTTATGATTTTCGTCCAGCAAACTAACTTCAACTTCAACGTCGATTATGAGCAGGAAAACGACCGATTCAGCAAAAACTCAAAACTTCAAACTTGTAGATAATTGTGTCTAGTTTCCAAAACATCTTGAATCGCCTAAATCGGAGTCCCGAGGAGCCGGATATGATGAAAACACTGAGACGTGGTCAATCTGCCAAACATCTTTTATTCGCCTTAATTTCTCGTGATGAATTTATCTTCTTTCAAATCCGTCAATTCCTTATAAATTTTTAAACTTCATAAGAGGAAGTCAAACTCCCACCATGACCCGTAGACTAGGCGGTGGGGAACCCATGAAACATAGGTTGCACTTGCATTAACAAGTAAAATGAATACCGTCGATTCCGATGCAAAGCACGATGTGCTATATTATGGATTTCGTGCAACAAAACCATCTCCCACCAACCTGTAGAATAGGAGGAGGGGAACTCAAGAAACTCGAGTTGCACTTGTGATGACAAGTGGTGATGAAAACCGTCAATTCAAATGAGAAGCACGTGGTGCTATATTATGGATTTTGTGCAAGAAAACCATCTCCCACCAACCTGTAGAATAGGAGGAGGGGACCTAAGAAGCTTAGGTGAACTTGTAAAAACAAGTTAATGAGCCGTCAATTCCTTTAAGAATTTTGGACTTCATAAGAAGAAGCCCAACTCTCATCCTCCTGTAGAATAAGAGATGAGGAACCCATGCAAGACATGTCAAAAACCCAACTGAATGGGTAGAAAAACACCAACCGAGAAATATTATGTCGATTACACTCATTGACGTAAATTTATCTTTTTAAGCTCAAAAAATGATGTAAACTGTAAAATCTGGGGACAAAAATAAGTTTTTTAGTTCATTTAGAGATCGAAAAACGAGCACTAAACAATCTTTATCGTTCAGTTTTCATGGCCCCGAGATTCTTCAACTTGCAAAGGAGATTCATGGACTACTCTTCAACTCCGCCATCCCAGACAATCAGCAACTGGCTGATGCACTTAAGTCCCAATTCAACGAAGTATGTTCTAAAATTGATGGTCTTAAGTCATGGCTTGAGGAAGCTCCGGGTTTGAATTCCTCAAGAGGGGGAAGTGATGAAGACCATCATTCAAACATCGTCTCTCATCACAGGAGCCCCCTCATCATAACTGAAAAAAATTCCGTCACCACAACCATCTACTCATCACACACCACCGCAACATCCCTCTCCCTCCAACAAAAAATCACTCAAAAAATCTCTCCTGAGCGACCTGAGATTCCTCCTCACTTAAATTTTTTGGCTTCCGACATGTCATCTGCAAGCTCCAATGACTCTCCCGTTACAAAACAGAAAAAATATGACTGGAAAGCAGGTAAACTTGCTGAACTAGTCTGGAGAGAATTCGGTTTCGACACCAGCATGGATGATTCCTTGATCAATTCTTGGATTAACCCCCACCAAAGACTACTGGATGATGACTACAAATATTACCTTACTTATGCAAAACCTCCTTTTGACGGTTACTGGGATATTCCAATCTCCCCAAATGCTAAATATTTCACTGTATTTGAGCCCTTTGACTGCAGCTTACCTGATCACAAAAGATTGCCCATGGAATTCGAAAGACTCAATCGTTTCCATGCCAAACATGCTTCTTCCATAGAGAAAATCTGGTCTAATGATAGACCATCCGTTGTCAAGAACTTCAAGCCTCGGAAATTCATGAAAGCTGACTTCATTCAATATACTCTTACAAGAAGGAATCAGGACTATGTCCGTACCCAAGCTAACTTCCCATGAATGAACCTAGAAGAAGTCTTCCTGATAGCTAAGGTGTTCCATAACAAAGTTGAAAAATATCAAAAGATGAAGATAGCACTGGAAAGGGCAAATACTTTTCTCAAGGAAACTCATTGCGACTTCACCAAAATTGATGCAGAAGTTCACCCTGCTCTTGCAAAGAAGTTTGATCTACCACCACTTGATCCTGCCCCAATGCTTACCGAAGGATTCCAAGAAAGATCTCTTGGCGCAACCAACTATCATGACCTTGGAATTATTTTCAAACGTAGGGACAATGAAATCAAGTATTTCATCCCGATGACCGCAATGCATCGACTCACAAGGAAGCAACTTGTAGTTTCCAGAACCGCAGTGGAAAAATCCAAACACACCACTGCTGAAATCAAGTTTGAAATTCTAAGGAGGATCACATGGTTGGAAAGTGTCAGAAATTTTGGTGGATTCTCATCAAGTTCCTTAAACTTGATAAATGAAGAAGGTTGAAGAGGTCACTTAGGGGGAAATTGTTGAATCATGGAAGTGACCCTCTTAAACTTCGTATACCGAAACTCTCAAGATCCACAGTCATCATTGATCAGCTATTTCATCCGCAGTCATCATCATCCGCAGTCACTATCTTACTTTGTTAGATTAGTCTTTTATCTGTTTGTCTTAGTAAACACTCTTTTGTCCAGTATGCCTTGCATGGCTACTCTTAACAGTTAGGACTAATGTAATCTGTGAGTCTCTATAAATAGAGCTCAATATTTCTCACTTAATATATCTTCGAGACTATCAATTTGTAACACCCCGAGTTCAGAAGAGCAAAGTTTAGGGTGCTTAGTGTAGATATGGAAGACCGACTCGGCTAGTCAATGGGTAGACTCGACGAGCTGGGTCGTCGCGAATCTGGTCATGTGTTAAGTGACCAAATCGGCGAGTCGGAGGCTGGACTTGGCAAGTTGGTGTTGAAGAGAGAAAAACCCTAATCTTCGGGGTTGCACCCTATTTAAAGGACTTAATGTCCTCCCATCAGTCTCCTTAGCCTCTTTTGAAGTCCAGAAACCCTAAATCCGTTTGTGAGTGCATTGGAGAGCATTTGGAACCTTGATAAGTGCTTGGTGAAGAGATCTTTGAAGATTAAGAGGCTTGGAGCAACGGGATTTACAAGGTTTTGGCTTATTCTTCTGTTGGAGTCTTCTATTGAGGTAATGATTCGTTGCTTGAGCTGTTATCCATCTAGATCTATCATTTGTGGGATTTTTGGGAGTATATCTAGTGCTATCTTGAGTTTGGAGGTTGGATCTGAGGTTGTTACCTCAGATCTAGAGTAGTGATGATCCAAAAGAGCATAAAGTCCCTGTTCAAGAGTTGTTGATCAAGCCTTTTTGTCCCAAACCCTATCCCTAGAGTGTATTATGCTTAGATCTCCTTGGATTCACGTAAAGTTTGCCACTTTACATGATGGATGGCTTGTATAAGAGTAGATCTATGGATTGGAGACCCTGCATGGCTTGGTGAAAGGCTTAGAATAATGGTTTGGTCTAGGTGTTGCAGTTAGTGATAGGGGTACGTTTATAATTAGCTTTTTGTCAGTTTATGGTTGTAAGTGAGTTTACGGCCATAAACACCTTACGGACGTAAACTCCTCACGGTCTTGGGTGTCTATATATATAGGGTTGTGTCAGACGTAATGTTGGTTGATGCCTTTAGTATTTTGCGGTTCCACCAAGTTGTATTAGACGTTTACGGTTATAAAACGTATGCAAGCTTGGTTTGTTACTTCTTTGTTTATTATTTCGCTTTGTGTGATTGTTATGTGCTTTTGATCACTGGAAAGATCCGATTTTGGACCTTATAATTGGTATCAGAGCGAGACCGGCGTCAAAGGTAGTCTACAGTCGCTATTTGGTGCTAGTTCACGTGTTTCAGAAAAGGGGATTTATTGTTACATTAAAAAATCAACGATTCTGTGTTCTCGGTCCGAGATTACGGCCGTAAACACTGTGTTCACGGCCGTAAACCAGTCAACTTCATCAACCATGAAGACTAGATTCTTGGGCCGTAAACTTTATTTGGTGCAAGTCAATTAATCTTGAAGACCGTAATTTAACCACATTAAATTAATTGAAAGTAAAATAAATTAATTCCTTGAATCTCTGTTAAAGTTTCTGAAACAAAAAATCACTAAGTTCACGGCCGCAAACTGATAGTTTACGGCCACAAACTATTTCTCAGCCGCAAACTCTTTTTCTGCAATAAATGATTTCTGGCAGTGAACTCCTTTTCAGCAGTAAATTAAATTTCTCTTAGCAATTAATTTTAATTCACTTTTATATCTTAATTAACTTTAACTTAAAAATGGAATCACAAAATCAAAACCATTTTCAAGAGCTCGATGCTGTCATGGGCACCACCACGCGAATTCCAAGGCTTATGTCTGCTGATGGGTTCCCTGAGTGGAAATATAGAATTGAGAAATACATAAAGATGAAAGACTTCAAGATTTGGAAATGTGTCATAAAGGATCCAATCAGAATCACCACTACAGTTGGGGGGCAGGTGGTTGACAAGAAAATTGAGAACTACACTAATGAAGACTTTGAGAGTGTAGAAGAATAGGAAAAGGCATTGGCCATTTTGACTATGGCCCTATCTCCAGACATTGCTCAAGGGTTCAGAGAGTATACTTCTGCTAAAGCACTGTGGGAAGCCCTTATTGAGGTATATGAGGGAAATGAAGACATGCGAGAGAGTCGCCAAGATATGTTGAGGCAACGATTCAACATGTTTAACTATGTGCCTGGAGAGACTCTTGAGGCTCAACTGCAGCGGTTCACCACTCTTAATACGGAAATGACTGTGGCAGGGATCGTCTATACAAAGTTAGAAATAAATAAGAAGCTGCTAAATGCCCTCCCAAAATCTTGGGACATGAATGTAGCGGTCATTAAGAAGACTAAGGATCTTAATCGCCTTTCTCTAGCTGAAGTGATGGCTGTCATCAAAGCATGTGATATTGATGACAAGTAGCGAGAGATCAATCATGTGAACTCCTACTCAGCTGCCAATCTTGGCATTTCAACTAACAATGCTCTTTCTTCTTTCTTCTATTCTTCTGCAGGTTTATCTCTAAATGCTTCTCCTCAAGCTCAGATACTCTCCCATCCTTCAGCTTCCTCTGCATCAGTCATGCCCTACCCACAAAATCAATCATTCGTGTCTGCTCAAACTGCTTCATCTTCAAATGTGGCTTCTTTTTCAAAAGGAAAAGAGGGTGATGAAAACCTTGTTTTGAAGCAGGGCTAGTTAATTTCTACAATGCACTTGTAGCCGGGGAGCTTCCACCTCAATTGTTATTTGCAGATCTTGATCAAATTCATCCTGAGGACGTTGAGGAGATGGATATCACGTGGCAAATTGCCATGGCAGTCTTTAGGGCAAAACAATTTGCCAAAAAGACAGGGAAGAATAACTGGGGAATGAATGTTGATAAGAAAGTTGGATTTGTGAAGGGAAAGCTTCGATGCTTCAATTGACATGAGCCAGGGCACTTTGCTCGTGATTGCCCACATCCTGATAGAAGAGTTAATAATGACCGAACAATGGTTGTAGTTGGGAACAGCCGAAGCAGTGGTCAAGCAAACAATGAGAAGGCTATGGTTGCGCAATCTTTCGATTGGGATGATCAGATACATGCTCTCAACTTATCTGGACCAGAAAATGCTCATCTGGCACAGGTAAGGGGTGATGCTCCAACAGAGATTGTAGCAGCTGAAGACAGTGTGATGGAACTACAGTTTGCTTTGATGGTATCCTCTTCTCATGAACCTAATTCATCCAGGGTAAGTCTTCCATCATGTTCTCAGGCTTGCATTGATTATGTAAAAGCTTTACATGACAAAATCGAGACGTTAGGCAATGAAGTAGAAAATCTTAGAATTTTTCGTGAACTTAATGAAAAATTAATAAGAGACGTAGAAGACCTTAGATATGAAGGGTACCAACTTCGAAAAGGACAAAACCACTAAAAGCTCAATTGGAATCGAAAATTAAGGACTTTAGGAGACTCCAGGAAGACTACAGTAACAAATGTGAAAACTATGATTATGTGGCCAAACAAAATGCTGAGCTAGTGGCTGAAGTTGAATCTTTGAAAGGAAAGTTTGAAACTGCCAAACTTGATGTTAGAAAATATGACTTCTCAAGTGAGGTGGTTGCAAATATGATAGACCAAAGCATGCAGTTTAAAAGGAATCAATCAAAAGGTCTAGGGTATAATCATGTACCCCCTCCTTTCAATCATTCTTATGTGCCCAAGCCTTTGTCCAAAGAAGAGATTGCCAATGAATCATTTATGGTTTATGGCAAGCCCTCCGGTTTTATTTTGGGAGGATTTATTAATGTTGAAAGTACTAAAATTTCTACTTCTCCTGCAGATCAATCCTTGAATCAGTCAAAGCACGAAGTTGAAGGATGTGTTTCTGAAAATAAAATCGAGTCTAAACCTGAAGCTTTAGTTTTTAATAAAGACAATACGTTTTCTGATATTTCTAAAGACAATGTTTTTTGTGATGGTGTTTTTATGACTTCTGATACTGGTTTGAATGTTTTGAAAAAGTCTGGTTTGAACATTGTGGTTGACAATTTTAATGTTTGTGATAAAGATGTTGAAACACCACTAGTCTCACAACCCTCCCCATCCAACGCACCCTCACTTTCCTCACAACCTAATAATGTTGATTGTTCTTTTGAGAAAAGCAAGGGTGCAGGTAGGGAAAACAAATCTGATCAGTGTAGTACAAGCTATAACAATAATAAGCAGATTTGTTTTAATTGCGGTACTAGTGGTCATATTGCTAGAAATTGTCAAAATCGTATGTTTGTGAGTTATAACCTTCCAAGAGGAGAGAATGAGTTCAGAGGAAGGTCTTTAAATAGAAACTCCTCTAGAAGTCGTTCACGAAATGATGATTGGGCAGATGAATGGAATAGAAAACAGGCTACTTTTCAAAGACATAAAAGGTTTTTTAATCACCATGTCCCAGGCTGTCTGCCAAAAACGAGCACAGCCAAGCCAAGGTCAAGCTCCTAACAAAGCCACAGTGGGTCTTCAACCAACTCTGGTAGAAGTCACACAGGCGTTAAGCAGACTGATAAACACTCCATGACTAAATCAACTGGGACATTTAGGAAACCTAATTATAAATGGCTACCCAAACCTACTCTCAATACATCATTTGTGTCCTCAGAAAAACCTAAATATGATAAATCTGGAAAGGCATCAGGATCACCCAGGAAGGTCATGACCTGGGTGCCCAAATCTAATTAAACCCGCACATTTTGCAGGGACAGTTGCGGGGAAATGTCGTGAGACCCTGGTTCGTCGACAACGGCTGTTACCGACATATGACGGGAGATATCACCCAACTGCACAACATTCAATCATTTAATGGGGGATATGTCTCTTTTGGGGGTGGAGATGGTGGTAAAATCACTCAAAGAGGAACCGTCTCAAATGGAGTTTTAAGTTTCGAAAATGTCAATTTTGCTCCGCTAGATGACTAAATCAAACAACAACGAGGCCTTTCATCTGTTTATTACACACCAACTATCTACCCATGTTCTACCCAACATATTAGTAGATAAAAATATACATTTTTATACATAGTTTAAAAACCTGTATAGCATGCTTAAATCAACACATAATCCACATAACAGATGAGGCGCACACACACATAACACATATCTCGTAGAGAATAAATCATATCTATGAGATAGAAGAGAGTGAATACACATTCACACACATAAACAACAATATTATACACATAACACGTATTTCGTATAAAATACTTCATAATTATGCGTTAGAAGAAAGTAACTACACACTCACACTTATAAACAACAATATACTTAATACACTCGAACCAAACTTGTATTATTATCGTGTTTATGAAAGGTAGTATACACTCACTTGATCAGAAGATGATCGGACAACACTACGACTTGCAGAAGTAGTAATCCTCAGCAGATCTGAAAGATCTTCACAAAAATCGAACTTCTCGCGGGCAGAGCTTCGGCTCGGGAACCGCACTTCTCGGGATCTTCGGGATCTCGGGACTTGCCTCGGGGCTTGAGTATGATACTGGGGCTTCGGGATATTTCTGGCACGCAAAACGGGAGAGAGAAGAGAGAAAATGAACAAAAGACTCGGCTGCCTTCGGATCCTATTTATAGGAGGTTGGAGCCTCGGAGTACGCGGCGCGTACTGCTTCCGAAATCGTCATTGCATGCGTCATCCGAGCCGCTTGCTGCGAGTGTCGACACCTTCGGAGTACGCGGGGCGTACACGAGTACGCGGGGCGTACCTCGGATCAGACCGGTGACTCCTTCGGATAATGCTTCCGAATTTTCAATTAAATTTAATTACAAAATATTTAATAAACTTCGGAAATTCATATCTTCTTCATACGAACTCCGTTTTCGACGTTCTATATATCCACGCGAAGGTGAGACTACGTTCTACAACTTTCGTTTAGACTCCGTTGGCTAATTTTAACTTTATTTTTATTATTTATTTTTAATAGGTCGCGACAGAAAAACTTCGTTATAAATTCATAACTTCTTCGTTTGACGTCCGTTCTCGCCTAACTTATTATCGCTTCAATACCAACAACGAGACCTTCGATCCTTGTTTAGATTGTTTCGGCTAAAAACCGCTCGATCTCAAATCGAGTATTTCAGGCTGCACACCGCTAAGCCGAAACTTCGATAAATCATAACTTCCTCATACGAAGTCAGATTTGGGCGTTCTATATATATATTTGGAAACCTCGTTTCAACTACTACAACATTAACCAAAGATATGAAGTTTATTTTACACTTTAATTTTGACGCTTATTTTTATTCTTAATTAATCAAACCACATAATTAAGAAATTAAGCACAAAACACATAATACTCAAATAACACAATCTTATTATTTCAAAACGGGTTACAGAGGTTAACCTAGACTATTACATTGCTAAAAATGGCAAGCCCGGAAACACAGACGTTACAATTCTCTCCACCTTAGAATGATTCCGTCCCCGGAATCACACATCAACAAACAAATGCGGATAGCGACTCAACATGTCACTCTCCGTCTCCCAGGTGAGATTCGGCCCATTCGTGTGTTTCCATCGGACAAGCACTAACCCAACCATTTTGCGTCGCAACTTCTTAGTCTTTCGGTCAACAATTGCCTCTGGTTCTTCAATCAACCTTTTGTTCTCATCAATTCTCAATTCAGAAATTGGAATTATGTCGGGAACTTCTCCCGTGAACTTCCTCAAATAACACACATGAAAAGTGTTGTGAATTCCATTCAGTTCTTCGGGTAATTCGAGCTTGTAAGCTTGGTTCCCAACCCTCTGAAGAACTTTAAACGGTCCAATAAACCTTGGACTCAACTTTCCCTTTTTTCCAAATCTTATAAAGCCCTTCCACGGCGAGACTTTAAGCAAAACCGAATCTCCAATTTCAAAAGTCATCGGTCTTCGCTTTTTGTCAGCATAGCTCTTTTGACGATCTTGAGCTTCTAACATTTTTTCTCTAATTATTTTCAACTTTTCAGCAGTTTGATGAACCATCTCCGGTCCCATAAACTGCTTTTCCCCAGCCTCAAGCCAACAAGACGACGTACGACACTTCTGTCCATACAAAGCTTGATAAGGTGCCATCTTAATGCTCGAGTGGAAACTATTATTATAGGAAAATTCTACCAAAGGTAAACGTTCATCCCAATTACCTAGGAATTCCAAGGTACATGCTCTCAGCATATCTTCAAGTGTTTGTATCGTTCTTTCACTCTGACCATCAGTCTGTGGATGGTAAGTTGTACTTAAACATAACTTGGTACCCATTTCCTCTTGTAGACTTTTCCAAAACCTTGAGGTGAAACGGCTATCACGATCCGATACAATCGTTAACGGAACACCGTGAAGCCTTACAATTTCCTTCACGTAAGAATTCGCAAGCTTTTCCATAGACCATTTCTCCTTGGCCACTATGAAATGCGCACTCTTAGTGAATCGATCAACGACCACCCAAATCATGTCGTGACCATTCTTTGTTCTGGGCAGTTTAGTGACAAAGTCCATAGCAATGTCTTCCCACTTACCCATAGGCACAAGCAATGGTTGTAAACTCCCGTAAGGTTTCTGATGTTGTGTCTTGACTCTCGCACAAGTCACACACTCAGCCACATACTTTGCAACATCAAGCTTCATCGTCGGCCACCAGTAGTAGGGTTTCAGGTCCCTATACATTTTAGTGCTACCAGGATGAATTGAGTACATGGTTTTGTGAGCTTCTTCCATCAGAAGATCCCTAATTCCTCCTGACTTAGGTACCCAAATACGATTTTGGAATACCTTCAGTCCATGACCGTTTGTACCAAACACCAATGTTTTACCCAAACGTTCCTCCTTTCGGTCATTTTTCTCAGAAGCTTCCTCTTGAGCTTTCTTTATACTTTCCACAATGGTCGATACAACTTCAATTCTCAACGCTCTTGGCCTTCTCCTTTCAAGATTGACTTTCCGACTGAGAGCATCAGCAACAACATTAGCTTTACCGGGGTGGTAAAGTATCTCACAGTCGTAGTCTTTAAGTAATTCTAGCCAGCATCGTTGCCTCATATTCAATTCCTTCTGATTAAAGAGATATTGGAGACTCTTATGATCAGTAAAAAGTTTGCACTTCGTGCCATAGAGGTTATGCCTCCATATTTTCAGAGCGAAAACTACCGCTGCCAACTCCAAATCATGAGTCGGGTAATTCTTTTCATGCTCTTTCAGATGTCGAGACGCATATGCTATCACCTTTTCTCTTTGGGTCAAAACACAACCCAATCCAACCCCAGACGCATCGCTATAAACAACGAAGTCTTCAACTCCATCGGGCAAAGAAAGTATCGGTGCCTCGCATAGCTTCTTCTTTAACTTCTCGAATGCTTCTTTATGCTTATCACTCCAAGCATAAGTAGCTCCTTTGTGGGACAAAGCTGTCAATGGAGTAGCAATCGAAGAAAAGCCTTGGATAAACCTTTGGTAATATCCGGCTAATCCTAAAAAGCTTCGAATCTCCATGGGACTTTTCGGTTGCTCCCACTTCATCACAGCTTCAATCTTCGTTGGATCAACCATTATCCCTTCTTGGTTGACCACGTGACCCAAGAATTGGACTTCACGAATCCAAAAATCACACTTAGAGAACTTTGCATACAACTTCTCCTGTTTCAAAACTTCTAACACTTCTCGCAAGTGTCTGCCATGTTCCTCCTGGCTTTTCGAGTAAATCAGAATGTCGTCTATGAACACTATCACGGATTTATCAAGGAAAGGATTACAAATCCTATTCATCAAATCCATGAATGCCGCCGGAGCATTGGTTAGTCCAAACGACATAACCAAGAACTCGTAGTGTCCATATCTAGTTCTGAATGCAGTCTTCTCGATATCTTGCTTTCTTACTTTCAGCTGATGATATCCTGACCTTAGATCGATCTTCGAGAAATAGCTCGAACCTTGCAATTGATCAAATAGGTCATCAATCCTCGGCAACGGATATCTATTCTTTATTGTTGCCTTGTTCAGCTCTCTGTAATCGATGCACATTCTCATACTTCCATCTTTCTTCTTCACAAATAACACCGGAGCTCCCCAGGGCGATGAACTAGATCTAATGAAACCTTTGTCCAATAACTCTTGAAGTTGCATCATCAGCTCCTTCATCTCCGTCGGTGCTAATCGATAAGGTGCTTTTGCTATTGGCGTGGTTCTTGGTAACAAGTCTATTCTGAACTCTACTTGTCTATCAGGTGGTAATCCAGGAAGATCTTCGGGAAACACTTCCAAATAATCACACACCACTGGAATACTCTGCATCACCTTCTTTTCCTTCTTAGCATCAATCACGAATGCTAAATATGATGTACATCCCTTGGTCAAACACTTTCTGGCTTTCATTAGAGAAATGATTCCAGAATTCACTCGCCGTTTGTCCTTATACACCATAAATGAATCTTTCCTAGGCGGGTTTACTTTAACTATCTTTTTCTTGCATAAAATTTCGGCATCATTGGCGCTAAGCCAATCCATTCCCAAAACGATGTCGAAACCATTCAGTTCGATAGGCAATAATTCCTCGTGGAACTTATTCCCATTAAGATCAATTAAGATGTCTTTCATACGATGGCTAACAGGTACAAACTTGCCACTAGCTACTTCGACTAATAAAGCATTATCTAGTCTATCAACAGGCAAAGCTAGCTTTCTACCAAACTCATGCAAAATAAAGGAGTAGTTGGCTCCAGAATCAAACAAAATTTGAGCAGGTAATTCATTAACAAGAAAGGTACCTGAAGCGACACCAGCTTCATCTTTCGCAGCTTCGAGTGTCATCTGGAAGGCTCTCGCCTTCGGCTTTGGTGGAATGTTGGGCCTAGTTGCCTCCTTCTTCTTCGGACAGTCTTTCAAAACATGCCCCTCTTCATTACAACCAAAACACATCCTTTTGTTGTTCGGACATTCATTGGCAAAATGTCCAACCTTTCCACACTTGTAGCAGGTCACATCCTCACTACATTTCCCAAAGTGCTTTTTCTTACACTTATCACACCACTTCGCTTCGCCTCCTTTTCCTCCAAACTTTTTCGAATCAGATTTCGAAAATTTGCCCTTCTTACCGGAACCAGATGTTCCCTCAAACTTTCTTTTCTCACCAACCTCAACCTTGTCGGTGGTTCTTCCCTTTATCATGTTCTCAACTGACTTGGCAGCCCAGATAGCAGCCTCTAAAGTAAGTGCCTGACGTACTGGCACCTCGTACTCCCATGGGAGTCCCTTCGCATACCGGTCCACCTTTGTCAACTCGTCTGGGACGATACGCAAGGCAAACTCCATCTTATCAGTGAAGTTATTGGTGTATTCATCAACTAACATGCTGTCTTTCGTCAATGTCAGGAACTTGTTCTCCAACTCCAACAAATTTTGAGCCGAGCAGAACTTACGCTTGAACTGCACCAAGAACTCTGCCCATGACAATTGCAGTGGCTCATTAGGGCTCAACGTCTTCCCTAGAGTGTTCCACCAACGAACAGCTCCACCTCGGAATTGACGCACTGCATAGATAGTCTGCAACTTACCTCTGCAGCCACAAGTCATAAAGGCCAATTCCATTTCGGAGATCCAATCCATAACCCCAATCGGATCCTCCTTTCCATTGAAGGTCGATGGTTTGCAAGTTAGAAAGTCCTTGTACTTTCATCCCATTCCATCATTCCTTCCATCATGGTTATCTTGCCTAACTATCGGTGGGTTGGCTTGACCAATAGACCCACTGAAGTTTCCCCCTTCCGAGTGCCCTTCATTTAATTCAGGCTCTTCCACACGAATTGACAGTTCTTCACGATTCTGTTGAAGCAACCGTCTAGTTTCATCCATCTGATGATCCAACATCGTCTGAATCATCATTTGCACACCAGTCATGGTTATTGGCTCAGGTGCTGCTGCTACGACAGGTACTTGCTCAATCACTGGTGGTTGATTCCTGTTTTCGTCAGCATTTCCAACTCCACTTCTTATTCTCACCATTTTGATCTACACACCGAATAAGGTGAAATTAGATCCTCAATCATGATAGATATTCAAATCTTCCTTATCACACCGAAACGTTTACATGCTAGTTCTAATACCGTAGACGTACGCTTAGAATCCTACACACATAAGGTTTCTAGATCCGGTCGGCAACAGACCATAGATCCGAACAAATAATATCATATATGGCAACATATAACATTTAGCACATAAAGCATTTTAGGCAACTTCCCTAAAATAAACTAGTGCTCGTGTCTAAAACACAACAGACACACATCTCAAAATTTCACTTAGCATTCTAAGTTTAAGTCTAGAAATCCTACAAATTCCTAGTTCGCTTAAACTAATGCTCTGATACCAACTGTGACATCCCCAAAATCTCGGCCAGAAAATACCGATTTTCATTTATGCTTTTAAAATATTTTCAGAGTAAATCCTTTTGATTTGAAAGAGTTGCGGAATTCGTTCCCAAAAACAAAACATGATAAAACGATGTTTACCAAAGCATTTCATAAAAGAAATGTATTTTTCTTTATATAATCAAAACTCGGGGTGTCATGTTCCGATACAGACCAATAAGCATAAACGATAACATTACAAGTCATTCAACAAATATATACATATACGGACTTGTAAACAAAACAACTGATGGATCATCCATCTCATGCCCTCGCGCCACTTCCTGTAATACAAATAAAACTGAGTGGGTCAGGCTTGGGAGCCTGGTGAGCATATAGGGTTTTCAACCCACAATAAATAATCATATTTAATTTCCACCAACCAACAATAACTCAATTACCCATTCCCGTTATTCTCACTTTATGTCCCTAAAACAACTAACATAAGGGACCTAGTCTAAGAATATTTTATCGGGGCGACAACACATGCTTCGGGGGTTCCTCAGCAATATAAGTCAAATAAGGCAACCATGAGGGGGATGGAGTACAACGAATGAACACCCAAGTTTATTAACACCTACAGGTGGCGAACCTGCTAATGTTTCCACAAGACTGTCTAGAATAGCCCGTGGTCGTCATCTAAACTCCGCTAGATGACTAAATCAAACAACAACGAGGCCTTTCATCTGTTTATTACACACCAACTATCTATCCATGTTCTACCCAACATATTAGTAGATAAAAATATACATTTTTATACATAGTTTAAAAACCTGTATAACATGCTTAAATCAACACATAATCCACATAACAGATGAGGCGCACACACACATAACACATATCTCATAGAGAATAAATCATATCTATGAGATAGAAGAGAGTGAATACACATTCACACACATAAACAACAATATTATACACATAACACGTATTTCGTATAAAATACTTCATAATTATGCGTTAGAAGAAAGTAACTACACACTCACACTTATAAACAACAATATACTTAATACACTCGAACCAAACTTGTATTATTATCGTGTTTATGAAAGGTAGTATACACTCACTTGATCAGAAGATGATCGGACAGCACTACGACTTGCAGAAGTAGTAATCCTCAGCAGATCTGAAAGATCTTCACAAAAATCGAACTTCTCGCGGGCAGAGCTTCGGCTCGGGAACCGCACTTCTCGGGATCTTCGGGATCTCGGGACTTGCCTTGGGGCTTGAGTATGATACCTGGGCTTCGGGATATTTCTGTCACGCAAAACGGTTCAAAACGGGAGAGAGAAGAGAGAAAATGAACAAAAGACTCGGCTGCCTTCGGATCCTATTTATAGGAGGCTGGAGCCTCGGAGTACGCGGGGCGTACTGCTTCCGAAATCGTCATTGCATGCGTCATCCGAGCCACTTGCTGCGAGTATCGACACCTTCGGAGTACGCGGGGCGTACCTCGGATCAGACCGGTGACTCCTTCGGATAATGCTTCCGAATTTTCAATTAAATTTAATTACAAAATATTTAATAATCTTCGGAAATTCATATCTTCTTCATACGAACTCCGTTTTCGACATTCTATATATCCACGCGAAGGTGAGACTACGCTCTACAACTTTCGTTTAGACTCCGTCGGCTAATTTTAACTTTATTTTTATTATTTATTTTTAATAGACCGTGACAGAAAAACTTCATTATAAATTCATAACTTCTTTGTTTGACGTCCGTTCTCGCCTAACTTTTTATCGCTTCGATACCAACAACGAGACCTTCGATCCTCGTTTAGATTGTTTCGGCTAAAAACCGCTCGATCTCAAATCGAGTATTTCGGGCTGCACATCGCTAAGCCGAAACTTCGATAAATCATAACTTCCTCATACGAAGTCAGATTTGGGCGTTCTATATATATTTGGAAACCTCGTTTCAACTACTACAACATTAACCAAAGATATTAAGTTTATTTTACACTTTAATTTTGACGCTTATTTTTATTCTTAATTAATCAAACCACATAATTAAGAAATTAAGCACAAAACACATAATACTCAAATAACAATCTTATTATTTCAAAACGGGTTACAGAGGTTAACCTAGACTATTACATTGCTAAAAATGGCAAGCCCGGAAACACCGGCGTTACACTGCCCATCAAGGACTTCATTACGTTTGAGAAATGTGCGTCGTTTGCTCAAGGAAAGCATCATAGAATGCCGCACCTGCCAAAACATGTCAATTCAATTAGCCAGGTTCTTCAATTACTTCATATGGATTTGTTTGGTCCAGTTAATGTTCTAAGCATAAACAGAAGCTCTTACTGTCTGGTTGTGATTGATGACTTCTCTCGATTTACGTGGATCTTCTTTCTATCCAACAAAGCTGGCGTTTCTGAATTGATCAAGAAGTTCATAGTATTAGTTGAGAACCAGACCAACAATCGGGTGAAGGCGCTTCGTACCGATAACGGAACAGAGTTTAAGAATTCTGTTCTTGATTATTTCTGCGCGGAAAAGGGTATTTTGCGTCAATTTAGTTCAGCTCATACACCTCAGCAAAATGGTGTTGCTGAAAGACGGAACATAACGCTAAAAGACGCTGCAAGAACAATGTTGTGTGATTCAAAGCTGCCAGTTTTCTTCTGGGCTGAGGCGATAAACACAGCCTGTTATGTTCAGAATCGAGTACTTATCAACAAAGCTCAGATGAAAACTCCGTATGAAATTTACTATGGACACAAGCCATCAGTCAGTCATTTCCGTGTATTTGGCTGTCCTTGCACCCTCCTTCACTTAGATGCCAACCCGAAGTTTAATGCCAAGGCCGATGACTGCTATTTTGTAGGGTATGCTGCTTGCACTGCCTATAGAGTCTATAATAAGAAAACCAAACAGATTGTAGAATCCTATGACGTTCGTTGGTTGGAAGAAAATGAGACAGACGCTAGAGTGGGTCCGGATTGGTTGTTTGATTACACGTCACTTTTCAAATCATTGAATGTGTCCTCAAGTAATTTATATAGATCTGATTCGAATTGGAAGAGTATTTCTGAAGAGGAAGAAGAAGAAGTTGTGTACAAGCCGCTATCCACATCCTCTACTTCATCGAAGGGGAAGTCTAAAATTTCACTTGAAGGGGAGTCCTCTGGCTCACAGAATGGAGGATCCCAAGCTATGTCTGAGGGGGAGCCCTCCGCTGCACCAGAAGGGGAGTCTTCTGCAACATCTTCGGGAGAGTCCTATGCCACACCTCAAAGGGGGTCGACTTTTCTTTTCGATAGTCCTCAATACTCAGTCCAATCTGATTCTCCTGAGGCTGATACTACACCACATATGTCAATGGAGAAAGAGTTTATTCCTAATCATGCTTCGCTGTCTCTACAACTTTTATGGAATTACTCTTTCCTGATCTTATCGCAGATGAGTTTGTTGCATAACCATCTAGCATTGCTCAACCAGCAAATGAAGGAGGTATCAATATTCACATTCTTCCTGTCTCTCTAAATGATATCAACCAAGAAATACCTTTAAGGGTTCAACGCGATCATCCGATCGAAAATGTCATTGGTTAGCTAGGTGACGGTGTTAAAACCAGAAGTCAGAGTGGAGATGTGAATACATGTCTGTACTCTTGCTTTATTTCTCAAATCGAGCCCAAGAATGTAGAAATGGCTCTAAATGAACCTACCTGGGTGGATGCAATGCATGAGGAATTGCACCAATTTGAAAAACTCGGTGTTTGGAAGTTAGTTGAATTACCGAAGGGCAAGAAGTCTCTTGACACCCGATGGGTTTATCGCAACAAGCAGGATGATTCAGGGGTCATTGTGCAAAACAAAGCTCGATTGGTAGTTCGTGGGTTTCGACAAGTCGAGGGTCTTGATTACACTGAAGTTTATGCTCCGGTAGCTCGCTTGGAGGCTATCCGTATCTTCCTAGCGTATGCCTCTTACATGAACTTTACTGTTTATCAAATGGACGTCAAGACCGTCTTTTTGTATGGCAAGGTGAAGGAAGAAATCTACGTTTATCAACTCCCTGGGTTTGTTGACTCGAAGTATCCTAATCATGTCTACAAATTGGACAAGGCATTATATGGGTTACATCAAGCTCCTAGAGCGTGGTATGCGACACTAACAAAGCACTTGCTCGAACACGGTTATTCTCGTGGCACTATCGATCAAACTTTGCTCATAAAACACGTCGACAAAGACCAGATACTTGTACAAATATTTGTCGACGATATTATCTTTGGATCAACCAGTCAGCAACTTTGCAAGGAGTTCGAGGGTGTAATGAAGAAACGATTCGAAATGAGTTCGTTGGGGGAAATAACCATGTTTTTGGGGCTTCAAGTTAAACCGAATTCAACCGGGATCCTGCTACATCAAGCCAAGTATGTGGAAGATATTCTTGAGAAGTTCGAGTTTCACGATGCTAAACCTGCGTCAACACCGATGGCTGAACGACCTCTTTTGACTCCAGATCCTGAAGGCGAATCCATAGATCAAGCTCATTATCGATCAATGATCGGATCGCTAATGTATCTTACTGCAAGTCGACCTGACATAATGTTTGCGGTTTGTCAATGCTATCAGGCTAACCCTAAACTCTCTCATCTTATTGCTGTCAAAAGAATTTTCCGGTATATCAAAGGAAGCCCTAAATTGGGTCTTTGGTATCCGAAGAATTCTGAATTTGATCTTTATGCTTTTACTGACAGTAATTATGGAGGCTATGAGCTTGACAGGAAATCAACCTTAGGAGGATGTCAGTACTTAGGTGACCGGCTAGTTTCGTGGCAATGCAAGAAGCCACACACTGTATCGATTTCCACAACAGAGGCGGAATACGTTGCTGCCTCAGCTTGCTGCTCTCAAGTTATCTGGATCCAACATCAGCTGTTGGACTATGGTTTGAATTATTTTGAAACCCTCATCTATTGTGATAATGAAGTGGCAATTCAAATTGCTAAAAACCCAGTCCAACACTCTAAAACCAAGCACAACGACATTAAAATTCACTTTATCAGAGACTGTTTTGAACGATCATTAATCCGGCTAGAACAGGTCCACACTGATAAAATGTGCGGACTTGTTCACAAAGCCATTTAACAAAGCTCGCTTCGATGTGCTTGTCGGATTTCTAAAAATGATACGTTTTGAGGATTAAGTTTTTTTTTTAATTTTTATTTTTCTTTTCTCAAAATTTGTTTCCAATTTTTTAATTTCGTTAAGAACTTTATTCTATTTTATTTTCTTTTGGTTTCCTGTTTTTTAGGCTAGATAAAATTTTTGTTCTTTTATGTTCGATTAAATTTGCGCATCGTTTTTCATTTTACTCTTATTCTCATCCATGCACAAATTTAGGGGGAGAAATATAAAAATCCAAAAATTCAAAAACAATAAAAATTCAAAAATTCAAAAACAATTTCGCTTGTGGGTATTATGATGGGAAATGAAATTAACAAGTGATAACGGGCAATCTGAATCGGTGTAACGTACCTAAGTTGAATCGTCTACGCTGTGTGCTTGATGTGCTAGTAGGCACAAAAGATTTTAAATGGACTTGACTAGGAAAAGTTGAACCTAATGAATTTTAAGAACTTGACAAACCTTGACCTAGTTAGATCCGTTTAACCTGATGTCACGACGCTCGGATAGGTTGAGCAGGGAGATATACATGGGAATCTACTCGTCACATTAATTGAACCCGTACTTGGAACCGTGGTTTCACTTTTCCTCGATGTGCGGATTTTGTCCTTAATTCTGGTTGGATGGGGTGACTGGTAAATTCCAATAAATTAGGTGTGTAGAATATCATTTTCTTTCTTTCCGTCTGTTAGTCATATGTTGTCTCCTTTGCGTGACTTCTAATCCGACCTGGTACACAACATATGCAACTCTATTTCTCTGCAGGCTATATATGTGAAATACTTCTTATCTGTTAGCCATATGCTGTCTCCTTTGCGTGACTTCTAATCCGACCTGGTACACAGCATATGCAACCTTCTTCTTCTCACCCCCTCTGAAGTAGTAAGTAATAGAATTTTGAATTTATCCTCTCTCTAAATGGTTGTCTTCTCACCCGGTGTAAGGAGCACTACTAGAAAAATAGCCTTTTACAACGCTCATTGCGCGTCGTAAAACGCTCAGACGACGCGCGAATGCGCGTCAAGGAAGGCCCTGTCATAAAGAGAGACGACGCGCTTTTGCGCGTCATCTGAAGACGACGCGCATTTACGACGTGCATTTACGACGTGCGTTTATGACACGCAATGCGTATCAAGGAAGGCCCTGTCATAAAGGAAGACAACACACATTTGTGTGTCGTAACATTATAACGCGCGTGTTTATGACACGTAATGCGTATCATGGAAGCCCTTGTCATAAATGAAGATGACATGCATTTGCGTGTCATAAACTTCAGTAACCATTTTCGATATGCATTTACGACGCGTCTTTATGATACTCATTTCCGCATAATACAAAAATATGTAAACAAATATATACAAAAACAATCAATTTCATCTAATAACATCATGTCAAAAAATTGTAATACATTGATATTATTGGGATCTAACAGTACATTGTTATTAAGAGGTTTTTCCTAACTATCTAACCTAATACTCCTACATTGCTAATACTCCATATCATTGGTTTGCCACCTGGTGTACTGGGCTGCTGTCCACCGGGCATGGATGACATGTAATGACTTGAGCATTAGCTAAAACAAAAAAGCTTTTATTAATCATACAATCAAGTTTAGCTACATGATAGAGTTGTTATATAGATATTTTGTTAATCACACAATCAAGTTTAGCTACCTGATATAACAAGTTGACACTATCTCCTCCTCCAAACCTCTTACAAGTACACCTCCCTTTCCATCATCCATGAGTGCTGGAGAGGAAGTGTCTTTGTTGGAGCTTCCCATCAAGCAAGTTATATAAAGCACTAATAAATCTGTAAATATTTTGTTTAATTAAGATTTTAATTTAAGTGAAAATAAAGAATTCTAAAAAAAATGACCTTAACTAGAGAGGAAGTGTCTTTTTTGGAGCTTCTCCACTTTGTTTCAATAGATGTTGAATTGAATTTTGCTGATGAAAGCCTTTCATATAAAACCTGAAAAAAATTAAAATTAAAAAAAAGAAAAAGAAAATATTGAGTATTGAATATTCTTACTTGCTGAAGCCTAAAGAGGTCATAAAAGTTATCATTCCCATAAAAGGCATGCAAATATTTTATTTCACCATTATCACATAAAGGAGCTGCAACACGTTTTGCCAATCGCTTGGCAGTTGACAAAAACTACTCAGACAGGGGCAAAATCGTCAAATCACCATCACCATGAAAATATTAAATATTGGATTGGGATTGGGATTTAACTATTTGATTACAAAAAAGGCATTGGAATTTGAAACTAAACATACTTGTAGACATCAAGCATGTCCAAAAAGATGACCCATTAAGTCATTTTGTCCACATTAAGTCAAAAAGGAACAACCATGCCATGTATAGTTTGTTCAGATTAAGTGATTAATTCATTAAGACCACTAAGTCAAAAAGAATCAACCCCTAAGTCATTATTATAGGTTGTTGTTGTAGCTGTACTTTGTGTTCAAACTAAACCGGGTTACAGGCCATATACAAACATTTGTGTCACGCAAGAGTGTTATTTGTGCATAAACTTCATTTGTTTCTGGTTCAGCCTAAAAAAATGAATCCAGAACTAAATTACTTAAATAACCAAATGGATTATGAGTATTAGTCTCTGAAAGAGACTAAACTACCCTCACTAACTTACTCAAAGGAATCAAAGTAGTAGACCAATTTTTCATCCAATCCAGCAAGGATAGAAACAAAGATCAAGTAAAATCAGAATGAGAAAAAAATCATTTTGTATAATTGTTACATGTATATGCCTGAATATACCATATTACACTTGCCTGCCAAATTATATATTAAAATAAATAAACAGATTTTTTTTCTAAAGTCCAAAGTTATATGTCTGAAGAAACATTGTATTTTCCCTTCTTAATCTTTAAAATATCATATTTACTTATATATATATATATATATATATATATATATATATATATATATATATATTAATATTTTCAAATTATTAAAACTAAAATAATAACTAAATATACCATATTACACTTGCCTTCCAAATTATAAAAACTTCATCAACAAACTAACTTGAACTTTGCCATCAGAAAAACTATGGTGTCATAGTCTATTTATTCTTTTAAAATAAAAACTCATAAAACACAACAAATTAAACTGAGTTTTACACACACAATATATATTAGAAAACGCTCAATTTTTTATCCATTGCTCACACAAAACGACCACTCAAAACGACATGTAACAGATATCATAATTGGTAGCATTTTCAGTTATAGCTCTTTAATCTATTTTTTTCATTATTGATGAAACACAAAATCAAAAAGTAAAAGAAAAGTCATAGTCTAATCATCTTTTTCATTGTTTAAGAAGAAAAATTCAAAATAAAAAAGAAATAGAAAAAGCAATTGCCATTACGACACTTAGAGGTTAAGAACAGGTCTCCAAGATGAATTTCCTATGATTTAGAAGATAGGTGTAATATAGTCCATTTATTTTTTATATTTTCATTTTTATGCAACAATTCTAACTCATCATATGCATATTCAGATGTAAGGGTTTAGAGATCCTCAAGTAAAAAAAGAAGCAATCAATACAATACCCTTGCCCCATGTGTAGACAATACAGACTCCAAACATATTGATAATCTTTTTCACTTTTCAACATCATATCTCAAAGCTCAAATGTGTGTTCAACCATCTTTTCTCATAAATAAAAGCCAAATATTTTTGAAGTAAAATTAAAATGTGCAAGTAGTAAAAGCTTACCAATTTCATGAAGTGCATCGTTAACATCAACAACAGTTTTAGCTGATGTCTCCATGAAAAAAAAGACCATTCTCCTTGGGGTAAATTTTGTTGAGCTTACACACAAAAATAAGTAAAGAAATAAACTTTTCTTTTTCCAAATATTAATAATTCCTGGGGTAAATTCTGCAATAAAAAATAAGGAAAAGGGTAAATACTTATGTTGCAACTGTGCTCTTGTCTTCCAGGTCGACATTATTTCCAGCAAATGACAGTACCATGCTTGGATTACCTGTACGAACCACAAAATGAAATATGACTTCATTTAAGTTTCTCAAAAGAATAGATAAGAAATATAGAGGCGAACGTAGTCAATTGGCAGAAAATCAAGAAAATGGTGATCATTAATTGGACATCATTAACATCAAAAGGCCTGGAAAGGATTATAGGACAACTATGTCTTCATTAGCAACAACTAGTTCACTTCAATAGCACAAATTATAAAAGCAATCTGCATGAAATTATAAAGGTCAACAAAAGCATACAGGTCTAGATAGAAAATACAATGAAGAAAGAAAGATTGTTACACTATTTCATTTGAATTATTTTCCATATTTTCCAATTAATAATTAAAGATTTGGCTGCCAATTAAGTAAAACAAGCCTCTCATGAAAAAAAAACCCTTGATAAACTGACACTACATGTAGGTTAAAATTTTAATTGTGCAGATGTAATGCTGACCTGGAGGTTCATCTTTCAGACATTGATTAGTTCCTTTTCTTTCCTTTTAAGACATTCTATAAGCATCTTTCTTTTTCTTTCTTGAATAAGTCTTAAGCAGGGGAAGCAGTAATGTCATCATTGAATTGGTTATCTCATGTCCAACTGAATCTGAATCACTCTTGTAAGAATTATCACTACCAATACCAGTACCAATAACCATCTCATCTTTTGCCTGTGACTCTGTTACACATTTTTCAGAAACTAAAACTTACACAACATTTAACTTTTCATTTATTGAACAGTTGGTTTCTTCAGGGATCACCTCTGCATAGAAAATTGTTGTCATCTACTATACAAACAACCAAAAATATGGTGATAAAATTGTCAATGTATGTAAATACCTAAGGCTGAATCCAAAGTATCAGGTGCATGGAGGTCCATATCAACTAACATATGTGAATCTTTTTTAGCTGATGGGTCACCCTTTTCATCTGTTGTTTTCATACTGTTGTTATTTACTAGACAAGGCTTAAGAATGAGCATTCGATTAAAACACTAACAACCAAAAATAAGGTAACAAAATTAGCAAAGAATATCAATACCTAAGGCAGGATCTGATTGTTATATATATATATATATATATATATATATATATATATATATATATATATATATATATATATATATATATATATATATATATATTCGATACCAAACAATTCTCTCTTAACAACTCTTGGTAGAACATATTGACCCATCCGGTTAAACTCTAAAAGAGTTTCTGACTGATTAAATGAAAGAGCAGGAAACAGGGAAATATACGATGACCCGTAATTTCACATAATGGTGTTCTGTAAAAACCCATACAAAAAACATTACTTTTCCTAATTCCCAGGATAACCATCTGAACTCAGTCTCTATAAGGCTCGTGATATAGTGAATTCAATTATTTTTAAAATACATCATATTTACAAACGATTTCCTTAGTTTTCAAGTCTCGACAGGAAACATTGTGGAGGATTTATAAGCATGAACGTTTTCCTCTACGTGAGCCTACATCCTTACAGATTTTTTTACCAATCAAGAAATGAAAGAAAACTCAAACCACAACTTCGTAAGTTCCATATATGATCAATTCACACAAAAAGCATACACTGCGGCTTTTGCACGACTTATTCAACTTGATAGCAACCACAACTAAAGTTGAAAAAGACAAGTGCACAGTTAAAAGCACATATATCGTACATATAGGGAAAGAAACTCACGATCACGAGTAATTTGTTTGAAGTTTTATTATTCGCTGCCTCCTTGAGACGACGTATCGGAATCCGACATCGACATATTTCGTTCAAGAACCTAATTACTAAAAAAATCAGTGCGTGAATCGATTGAAGAAAAACCTCAAAGTTCAACAAGAAACACAAATCACAGCAATCAATTCTTTGGTGGTTTGAAGATGGGTGGGGGAGAGAGAGAGAGAGAAAGAGAGAGAGAGAGAGAGAGAGAGAGAGAGAGAGAGCTGAAATATAAATTAAAGAGGTGTAAGAGTGAATATGGTTTGACTTGGTGGTAACCCTCCAGAGCTCTATCTTGCATCGCAGACAGTATTCTACGACTAATTTCAGCTTCGCATCTAGTCGTTCCTTTCATATGGACGACGAGGCTTCTTGAAAGTTTTTCCATATGAAAGTGGTGGTGATGGAAGAGATATGTAACACCCAAAGTTTGGAAAGCCAAGTAAAGAAAGAAAACCCCAATTTTTAGGGGAGACTCGGCGAGTCTATGGAAGGACTCGGCGAGTCCGAGCGGGATCCGGGTTGTGGTATAAGCGACCGACTCGGCGAGTCGGCCAAGGTGACTCGGCGAGTCTGGTCTGAGCAAGGAAAACCCTAAATCCGGGATTTGGAGCTTATTTAAACGTCTCATTCTCTCCCCTAGGGTTCCTTTACTGCCTCTCTAGCACATATCACTAAACCCTAGCCGCCATAACCGTTTTGGAGCAAGATCTACCATTAGTGAAGCTTTTGGAGCTTAAGAGAGAAGTTAGTCTTTGTGGAGCAAGAAGGGGGCCTTGGATCCAGAGTTGGTGGATCATTTCCGCCATAATCGTTACCTTCCCTCTTTTGTTTAATAGATCAACCTTAGCTATGTGATTTGGGGATTTTTATGCCATGCTTAAGAACTATTTCGAGTTAGAAGCCTAGATCTGAAGTTGCTACTTCAGATCTGAGTGTATCTTGGCCTAGAAAGTCATAAAGCATCTGTTCTTGGGTTGATAGTGAAGCCTCTTTGTCTTAAACCCTAGTTTGGATTGTTTTAAGCCTAGATCTCTTGATCTACACGTAAAGTTTGCCACTTTACGTGGGGGATAGGCCTTAGAAGTATGGATCTATGAGTTGGAAGCCCTGCTTGGCTCGAAAAGCCACTGCATGGATTAAGGACTAAATAGACTCGGCGAGTCCTTCGAGTGGACTCGGCGAGTAGCTTGAAGATGAGGAGGAACTCGACGAGTGGGATGAACAGCTCTTCGAGTCGGAAGAACAACTCGACGAGTTGGTTGATGATTGCCTTGGGCTCGGAGAGTCTATTCTTGGACTCGGCGAGTCAGGTCGCGAAACCCCAAACCCTTCGAGTTGAAACTCGAATCAGCGAGTCGGGTGGAGACTCAGCGAGTTGGACAGGTCAGGACTCGGGAATAGTTGACTCGGCGAGTCATGGACTGACTCGGCGAGTCGAGTCGCGAATAGAAAGATCCTGAGCATATGAACTCGACGAGTTATTAGGTGGACTCAGCGAGTAGGGTTGACCTGGAAGGTTGACTTTGACCAGGATTTTGACCTTGAACAGAGATGACCTAGTTGACCTTTGGAGGTCAGTTGGACTAAGTGTTATATTGGCATTGGTAGCTCGAGGAGCTAGTGGAGCAGCAGTTCGGAGTCAGAGGTCAGGAAGCAATCAAAAGGATTAGTAGCATTAGTTCAGCAGTCTCAGGTGAGTTTCCTTCCAGTAGGAACGGGTCTAAGGCCACAATGCCGGCCCGTTTAGCTAGTAGTAGTTTCCAGATTTGATCCGATGCAGTAGTTAGCATGTTTGATGCCTTCGTGGCTCAGACAAGATTTATGTGTTATGTGATCCGGGCTACGACCCGATGTAGTATATATGTGTGTTCATGCTAGTGTATATGTTTATGCTATGTTCAGTTAGCTTCGGACTTCGGTACGATGTAGGGGACGGGGGTCCCAGTCAGCTTCGGACTTCGGTCCGATGTAGGGGATGGGGGTCCCAGTCAGCTTCAGACTTCCGTCCGATGTAGGGGACGGCGGTCCCAGTCAGTTTCGGACTTCGGTCCGATGCAGGGGACAAGGTCCTAGTTAGTCCGGACTTCGGTCCGATGCAGGGGGCAAGGCCCCAGTTAGCCCGGACTTCGGTCCGATGCAGTGGGCAAGGCCCAGTATGTGCTTATATGTTATTGTGTGGTAAGTGGTAGATTGGGGGAGCTCACTAAGCTTCGTGCTTACGGTTTTCAGTTTTGGTTTCAGGTACTCGGTTTTCAAGAGAGGAGCTCGGGAAGATTGCAGTGCACACACCATATTCAGTTAGCCTGGGAACGTTTGACTCTGATAATGATATTATGTTCTGAATTAATACTTGAGAAATTATGTTATGACTTATGATACAGTTTTTCTAAATATGATTTTAGTAATGTTTTTAAAGAAATTTTTAGTTGTGATTTTTGGGTCGTTACAAGATGGTAGGGAGGCAGTGGATAGTAGGAATGGTGGTGACGGTCGATTGCATAGAGGTGAGTGTGAGGTGAGGTGGAATGAGATTTTATGAAAAAAGCCCTAGATTTGGACGCCTTTTGTAATTGAGGATAATGGATGCGCATTTGGTAAAAGAATTATAGAACGACGCATCTGCAATCGAGAAGGTGGAGGATACAGATGAGAGAAAACCTGGTGGAGAAGGAGAGACGAGAAGGTGGAGGTGTCGATTAGGGGTTGTTCAACTGGTAGCTTCGATTGAGACGAGGGAGAAGAAGGCGGGGGTTGAAAAAATTTGGGGATTTCATTTTCCCTCTAAGGAGCGCGTTTCTTAAAAAAAAATATATAAAACAACAGTCACAGAGGACGCACAAGTGCCCTCCGTGTTTTTAATTTTTTTACATGAGACACTAATTTAAGGGCACGCAATAGTGCGCGACCTATATCCTTAGATTTTTTAAAGAGATGACACTTTTTTAATGTCACTCTCGTTTGCATAACATAAATTAATGAGTGTCGTGGTTTGCGCGTCGTAAAAGGGTCTTTTTCTTGTAGTGGAGTACTCTGAAAGTTCTTGATGGCTGGGGCATATCAGGAAGCGGGAAACACATTCCACTACACTTAAAATTGAACTCATACAGATTGTCTGTAGATCTCGCTGCTCGATTTAGGTGGACAACAATATCCCTGGTTGTAGTCAGTTAAATGGTCATAAGGTAAATTTATTTAAGATTTAGGAGTTATTATAATGACAGAAATTTACAATTAGATATGTGCCTGAATCATGTCATTGGTAAAATGTCCAAAACTGTCACAAATCTTTCATGTTTAAGTGGACCACAATACTGGCAATCGATCAGACGAATATGTGAAGATAAGGGTACCGACAAGTGGAATAAGGTTGTCCAACAACTTTGATCACAGCATCACAAAAGGAGTTATAATGGTTAAAGTTTTGTTTTGTCAAATTATTTTAATTTGAATTTTATTTTTTCTTTTAAAATTTAATTTAATTTTATATTTATTTTATTTTTAAATTTTAATTTTAATTTTTTTAATTTTTAGTTTTATTTTTACTTTCATAGTTTTTACTAGATTTTAATTTTTCAGCAATTAAACCATTTATTTTTTTTATTTTTTATTGTTATTTTTATTTTTCGAAATTATTTCTAAATAATCCTCAAAGTTTTTTATTTTTTATTGTGTTGGAAGTTGAAAAATACTGGGTAGTTATCAGGTAAGAGGGTAATTAGTGGTAAAATGGTAAATAAGGAGTTCACTCCCGGAATCTCCTTATTCACGAGATTCCGGCCGCAAACCCTATTCAAATCCTCTCAAACCTTCAAAAAAAATTTGTGTGATTTGTGGAAAACTGCTTCAACCATCACGTAGGTAATAACTTCTAGATCACATATATGTATTTTATTACGATTTTAACCGTGTAATTTGTCCGGAAATTGAAAAAACGACTCCGACGGAGCTTACGGCCGTAAGTTTGGGCCGTAAACTCCGTTTTGGCTTTCAATCTTTGTTATTTTGTTGCAATTCGTCCATTTATATGCATCTGTTGGGGTATTATCTGTCAATTCGACGTAATGGTGTGATTTTTGCAATTATTTCGAGAATTTGTTCATCGGCCGTAAACTCCTCTTAGACCGTGAACTGGGAGTTTACGGCCCAAGAACTGGGAGTTTACTGCCTTCAAAAATTGTTTTCTAAATACATGTGTTATTTTCGTGAAATGTGTTTGTCGTGGTTTTTAGGCCGTAAACTTCGAGTTTACGGCCCAAGAACAAAAGATATCAAATTTTTAATTAATTAATTTGGTAACTGGTTTTTGACAGTAAACTCAATTTTTTTTTTAAAAAAAAATATCTTTTAAGAAAATTTTGTTTAGATCATATTTTTAACTAAACTTTTTTTTTCGGGTCAAAATAAAATTTTATTTTTAAGAAATCATTTCTCTTACAGTTTGTGGTTGAGTGCAAACAATGGAAAATTTGAAGTTTGCAGACATGCACAATCTCGCCATCATACTTGCAGATCCTCCGACAATTCACTCAGACATGCGCTCAATGATTCATCGATTGCGGGAATGCTGTTTAGTGACAGCTATCACTGTCAACTCGGTTGTGTATCAGAACCTGATTAGAGAATTTTGGGCGACCGTGAGAACAAACATGGATGACAATGGCAACTTCACGGTGAAAGCTAGGGTCCAAGGACGTGAGATTGTGATCAATGAAGGTTTTATTCGAGAGGCTCTGCTTATTGATGATCAACCAAATTTCCCGACTGAAATTGGAATTGAAGATGCTCAACGAATTCTTTGAAGAATGAGCTACAAAGGAACATCTCCATCAACTCTGAAAAAGTTATTTATCACCCGTATTGGAGGTTCCTGGCGCACGTGTTTGTAAGTTGCGTCTTGGGTAGGAGGTCGGGAGCAGATGAGATTTCTCAATGCACAACTGGTGCCCTCGTCTCTCTCGCTGCTGGAGGGAGGTTCAATTTTTCCAAGTTCATCTTGGACGACTTCGTCATTAACATTAGAGCCTCCACCCGAGACACCTTCCTCTTATATCCTCGTTTTGTTCAGCTGTTTATCAACATTCAGTTTCTAGATGTGAGAAAGGAAGGAGAGACTCTCGATATGAAGTCTTTGGGTCCACACACCGTGGAACTCATTAAACAAAATCACAGAGGCAAAGTTGTATTTCAGGGGTTATATCCACTAGAAAAATTTGGAAAGTTCACAGAGCTAAATGAACCCATAGAGTCCTATGATTCTTCTGAACGGACCTCTTCTGAACCAGCTTCTGCTGAAAGGTCAACTCCTAACAATCCGATTATTAATGTTTCCGAGGATGAGAGTTCTGAGGAAGAAGTACACCAACTCCTGACGCTCAAATAGTTTCAGAACATGAACAGGAGTTAGGTCATATTCAAGATAATGCGGAAATGAACGTTGAGATGGGAGGGAATATTGGGGAAGACAGAAATGACTCTTTCGATGATCTTGACCTCATGGGGTTCGATAATGATGATATTGCTGCTTCATTATCTATCAGTGCAAATGTGGTGTCACATCAGAACCTTGATGCTATTTTCTACAATGTCGATGACGTTGTTTTCCCAACAACTGAGACAAGGAAGTCTAGTGAGACTATTGAAACTGAAACTCCAACATCCGGGAAAATGGTGTCTGCTTCAATTCCTATGGAGACAGTTATAGGATGTTCCCCTTCTATATCTGCTTCTCCTACTACTGAACCGTTTGCAAGTGTTTTTACTCCACAGTCTAACCAGCCCCCGTCGAAAAGGCAAAGAAGCGATTTGAGGCAGGGCAAAGTAATTCCAAGACTTGTCAGCAGCCTCCATGTACCACCAGTTATTACTGCTACCACCAGACTCACAACAACAAAGATGTTTCCAACAGGTCCAAGCTCGGTGTTTACTGTCGGTGATTCCTCTGCACCTCCTGGTTTCTCAATTCCAAGATATACTCGTGATGATGCATCTGAAAGGTTGGCTTTGCACATGGCCGAAGAACAACTTCTAACGCCAGATCCTCGAGGAAAGGGTATTTCTATTAAAGAAGGTGGTTCTAGGGGTGACAATCTAACTCTTTCTGGTTTGCAAAAGGAAATTTCGGTTCTAAGCCAGAAGAATATTGAGTTAGATATTCAAGTGACGGAACTTCGTGCTGAGAATGCTAAGCTTAATATTCAAGTCTCCAAGTTGCAATCTGATAAGTCTAGTCTTGGGGTAGAAGTGGCTGAGCTTAAAAAGGATAAAAAGTTGAAGTCTAAGCAGATCTCTGACTTACAAGATTACTTCAATCTACTAACTTCAAGTTATTTTGAACTGAAAAAGAAACTCGAGGAAGACTTTGGAGACAAGTATCAAACATCTGTTAAAGAACAACGGATCAATCTTCATGTAAAAGCTTTCCCAGTTGATTTACCTGTCAGTCAATCATCTGGTACTGCTAGTCATGGTGAGGATGCATCTCGTCTGGCTCCACATATAGTAGAAACCATTCGTCGTGATCAAGATGAAGAAGCAACGAAAGGGCAATTGTTGTTCAAGAGGAACTTTAACCTAAATGCTTCTTGGGACGAACCGTTAATCACAATGACTGATCTTGAAGTGGTTCGGTTCCGAGATTCTTTTGGAGAGCGATTGGGAGTGGCTCCGTTGGGGTTCCATGATCCCCTTAAGATGTGGATTGTGATTCGAAAAAGTGGTAATTCTGAGTTGTACAAGAATAGCCATGATTCTAGCTCATTCACGAGGATTGATTTGACAGAGCTGTCTCGAGCTCCCTTCATCAATCTAATGAATAATCCACAAGTCACTCAATTCAAGAACTTCCTTGATGATCAAGTCAAAAAAGGGTTTCCGTCCATGCCAACTCCAGAACCTATGATTTTTGAACATCCAGATGTTATTGATCACTCTACCGACAAACCCTTGCAAGTGGTAATGTGGACAGCGACGAAACAGGTTAAAAAGTTTCTTATGCTTCAAGTTTATCAGGATGGATCTCTTGGTTCGTTAGAGTGTTGGGTCTTTGATGAGATCACCTATGGTGCAGTTCTGAAGCTCAAAAATGGATGCATCAGACTTTATGATCGAAGAGATTTGTTGCAGTTCCAGAAGTGGGATATTCATTATCTCAGCAACTTTCATATCAAGGTTGTTGAAGATATCTAGAAGACTGTGCGAAAGTGTATACGACAATGGTTGCAGAAATTTTGAGCAAACGCATGTGGAACGGAGCTATGGGGCAAATGGATGTTATGATCGTCAACAAAGGATGACCTTGGACTAGTCCAAACCAAGGGGGAGATTAAAAGGCTTAGAATAATGGTTTGGTCTAGGTGTTGCAGTTAGTGATAGGGGTACGTTTGTAATTAGCTTTTTGTCAGTTTACGGTTGTAACTGAGTTTACGGCCGTAAACACCTTACGGCCGTAAACTCCTCACGGTCTTGGGTGTCTATATATATAGGGTTGTGTTAGACGTATTGTTGGTTGATGCCTTTAGTATTTTGCGGTTCCACCAAGTTGTATCAGATGTTTACGGTTATAAAACGTATGCAAGCTTGGTTTGTTACTTCTTTGTTTATCATTTCGCTTTGTGTGATTGTTATGTGCTTTTGATCACTAGAAAGATCCGATTTTGGACCTTACACTTGGAAAGCCTCTGTATGGGTTAAGAGCTAGTGGTACTCGGCGAGTCACATGGGTGTACTCGGCAAGTTGCATAAAGATAGGCAGCAACTCGATGAGTTAGAAGAACAACTCGGCGAGTTGGTTGAAGATAGCCTTAGACTCGGCGAGTCTGGTCCTGAGGTCCTAACCTTTCCTGGTTGAGCAGTGAATCGGTGAGTCAAGGGATAACTCAGTGAGTTGAGTGCGATTAGACTCAGAGTTGTGGGACTCGGCGAGTATTGGGGCGACTCGGGGATTTGAGTCGTGTTATGGGAGTTTCTGAGCATAGGGACTTGACAAGTCGGCGGGGTGACTCGGCGAGTAGAGATAGTCTTGTGTTGACCAGTTGACTTCCCGGGGTAATTTGGTAATTATTGGTATTTATTGAGTTTAGTCTTTTGGTATTATCAGTGGTGGAGTTTGTGTCGGAGGTTGGAGCAGCGTGATCTTATCTTTTCGGTCAGCAGTTGCGAGGTGAGTTATCCTCACTATATCGACAGGGTCTAAGGCACCAAGGCCGACCCTTTATTGGATTGTAATCCGGGTATCGTTGTTATGTTATTGCTTTGCTATGTTTGCATCCTGGTAGTTAGGATGGTATATGCTAGTGACTGGTTAGGTCGGTATCCTGGTTAGGATGATGTTATGTTATGTGATTTGCTAGATCAGTTGATTGGTGATTAATTGTTATATGATTATATGTTTATGTGCACATGGTTGGTTGACTGGGGTTGGGTTGAGGCGGGTCCTGCTTTGTGTTGTAGGCCAACATACCCAGGGCGGATCGGATATTCCGAAGGCCCAGCGAGCAGTCCGGATAGGTTGTAGGCCCCACAAGGGCGGACCAGACGTGCCGAGGCTTGGAGAGTGTGGACCAGGATGACTGAAGGCCCAGTGCGGGCGGACCAGTCATACTGTAGACTCAGAGAGTGGACCAGGTGGGTTGAAGGCCCGGTGCGGCCGGACCAACCACACTGCAGACTCGATGTATATGGCTAGAATCGGAGGGTGGACCAGGTGGACTGAAGGCCGGTGCGGCGGACCAGTCACATAGTAGACCCGAAGTGCATGGTTGTTCTGTTCTCTTATGATATGTTATGTGTATGGTATATGTGGTTGGTATTTTGGGGGTGTCTCACTAAGTTTTCGGGCTTACAGTTGTGGTTTAAATGTTTCAGGTACTTAAGGAGACTGTGGCAAGGGAAAGGCGTGATCGTACCGCTCCTCATGTTCTTGTTTCATGATATGGTTCTGGGAATACTCTGATAATAATTTTATTGAATACCTTTTTTCAATGAATTGATGAATATGGGTTGTTTTAGAAAAATATAAATTGGCTTGAATTTTTTTGGATGTTACAAGTTGGTATCGGAGCCTTGGTTTGAGTGAATTGGAGGAACATTCATGTGAATCCAGTCTCAAATCAAGGAGAGTTTTCAAAAGAGAATTTAAAATGGTTTTTAAAAATGACTAAAGGAGGACGCGGAGTTACGATCAGTCGGAGCCAGTAAGTAGCCCCAAAATACCATACAAGTTATTTGTTTATGTGATATGATAGAACAACATGCTACTACTAGGCTAGGGATCTTCAGGAATTGCATGATAGAGTTGCCTAATTTATGATGCCTGCTAGCCTAGGGTTTCTTTCTGTATGAGATTTCCAGTGTTCCTCTAGGAGTGAGGGTCGAGTGCTTGTTATGCATGTTCTTCACTAGGGTGTTGTGGTGATACTTGATATAAATATGGGTAGGTGTGGAAGGTAGTATGGGCCCGTATTACTGAAAGCACAGGACCCATACGTGTATCAAGGAAATCACAACCCCTAGGGCTGGGTTGAGAGTCGGTTTCCAGGTTAGTGGGAGGTATCTGATGTTTACGGTGTTTTTCAGTATGGTGTTTACGAGGGATGCTGGGAGTGGATCTGGGTCAGGATCGGGAGCAGGAGAGGGAAGTCAGGGTGGGTTAGCACCACCCGAGGTTATCGGTCAAATGAGCACTGACGAGTTGGATACTAGGATTCGTGAGATCCTACATGACGAGGTTGCTGCTATGTTCCGGGCCGAGTTGCTGGAACTGTTTGGGACGATCAAGAACACCATGGTCGAGTATTTTGATGAGCACTATGTAGCTCTTTCAGAGATGGCTGCCGCGGCAGCTACAGCGGCTGTAGCAGCGGCAGGGGGAGGAGTCGGTAGAGGATTTCAGTATCGGGACTTCGATAATACGAAGCCCCCTACCTTCGATGGAACTCAGGACCCGATTGTTGCTATGAGATGGTTGTCAGACGTGGAGGGGTGTTTCTTCACGTGTTCATGCCCTGCTGATCAGAGGGGGAGGTGTGCTCTGAACCTTTTGAGGCTCGGGGTGAAGGATTGGTGGAGGTTGACCACAGGATCGTATTCTGATGCGCAGCGAGCTGCGGTTTCTTGGGATCAGTTCAGAGAGATGTTCAGTACTCGCTATGTTCCGCAAGTTGAGAGGGAGAGATTAGCTCAGGAGTTCCTGGAGCCGAGGCAGGATTCCGAGTCGGTGACGGAGATCACCAGGATGTTCACTGAGAGGGCGATGTTTTGCCCAGAGTTTGCTTCGGAGCAGGCTCAGATGTCCCGATATCTGAGTATGCTTAAGAGGGATATCAGGCAGTTTGTGTCTACGCAGAGGTGCGAGACCTTAATAGAGTTGCAGGAGGCCGCTCGGCGGCGTAAGTTGGAGATTAAGTTGCAGTTGTGAGAGCAGAGGCAGGCCCTGGTGCAGTCGCAGCCGGCGCCGAAACGGTCCAAGACCGTTGATTCTAGGTTGGGAGATCAGAGCAGCCGCACTTGTGGGAAGTGCGGGAAGGGTCACACCGGAGTTTTTAGGTCCGGTGGTGCGTGCCGCAAGTGCGGGAGAGAGGGACACTATGCGAGGGATTGCCATCAGTGAGCCCCAGTTCAGGATATGGGGATTTGTTATCAGTGCCAACAGGTTGGTCACATGAGGGCCAACTATCCACAGCTTGCTGCAGGACCGGTGCAGGCTCCAGCATCGGCCACTTTGAGGATTACGGGAGGAGGTCAGGGTGGAGCAGAGCCCCCGAGGGCTCAGGGACGTGCTTTTCAGCTTATAGCAGGGGAGGTCAGGGCAGAGCCAGAGGCAGCTGCGGGTATGTTTTCATTTTGTTATCTTGTGGTTATTGTGTAGTATTGCATATGCTAGTCTTGTTTGCATGATTTATAATGTTGTATTGTTCGCCTTTTCGTCTGGGTTATCTTTTGGTAGAGGGTTTTATAGGTAGGAGTTGTAGTTGGTTAGTATCCAAGGGATGGATGGTCAGGATTGGTTGTGTGGTCTTGTTGTTGGGTATAGCATTCACGATGTGAGAAGTGTTCAGCTGGGAGTCAAACTCCCTTGGGATTCGAGATGTACAATGTCGGGAGAGCAGTTTTGTGAAGGTTACTCGTTCAGAGGAAAGCAGTTTATGGATAAGGAAGGTATGGGATAGAGATGATTGTTCTAGGCTGGATGAGTCACCGGTATTTGGACGTCAGTATTCTAAGTGGGGGAGAGTTGGAAGATTCTCTAAAGGATCGACAAGCGTTTGAGTTTGCTTAGCTATGCGGGATTCAGCAGTATTCAGTTAGCCAAGAGTGTGCACTGGTATGAGTAAGTGGCAGACTAATGGGGGCAGGGAGCAGACCATGGAATCAGGAAAGATAGTGTTTGATGTTAGGCCTGGGTTTGGCCATGGAAAGGATTTCCGGGATCGGAACGAGAGTTCGGAACCCCCTAAGGGGATAGAACAGTATGAATGGGAAGGATTCCCTGGATGGGTAGTTGGAATGATGTATGATAGTTGAGCAGACCGGGAAGACTGAAGGCCGAAAGGCGTACCAGTCAGGTCGAAGGCTCGGGAGAACGGTCCAGACAGGTCGAAGGCCCAGAGAGGCGGTCCAGACATGTTGAAGGTTCTGAGAACGGTCCAGACAGACTGAAGGCCCAGGAGGGCGGTCCAGAAATGCTGAAAGTTCCGAAAGTGGTCCAGATAGGCTGAAGGCCTGGAATGGTGGTCCAGTCATGCTGAAGACTCTGTACGTATTAGTGGATCGGTATGAGGAGAATGAGGAAATGCGTCGCCGGGGAATGATGATTGATATGGTCTGGCCCCGGGTGTTGATCGTGTTGGTGGAAAGCAGTGCATGGACCCGGGAGTCCTTGCGAGCATATTCAGAGTATACAAAAGTGCAAGGATAGCAGTTACTCTACATGGATAATGTAGAGTGGAGTATAGCTCAGTAGCACGTGTAGGTGCAGTAAGGGTTGTTAAGTAGATTTCCTGAAAAGGAAAGGCATGTAGCTTTGGAAGGAGCATGGGCACTCCAATAGAGGAGGAAGTGGAGAAAGTGGATTATCGGCAATACCTCAGCTATTGGTAGTAAGTACTGGGATGGTACCAGGGGTATGGAAACACATCCAGACTGGGTGTCTGTTGAGGTTACGGATGGATTTCCGGTAATGTAGAACTAGAGGAGTTAGTAAGGGATGCAAGGAGGGAGCCTTGTATTTTTGGTATGGTTGTGATCAGGAGGTTATGTATGTAGCAGTAATTCATCATGGGGATGTCTAGAGGTATAGTCAGTGTGCCGGGTTTTCCAGCCCGAGGATGTTGGATCAGGTTCAGCATGTGTACACGATTGTGGAAGAGAGCTCATGAGAGTGCTCGGGAGCTGAGGGATGTATCATCATGTCAGCATGAAAAGAGTAGAGTCGAATTCGGAAAGGAAGAGGGATAAGTCCCAGCAGTGAACTCGATAAGGTCGTGTTAATCAAGGCAAAAGATAGCAGTTGGTAGCAGTGAGTACCTGGTCAGAACTCAATGGTTCAGGGTGTTATCTAGTCTCGTGAGAGGCGCGTCTATATGGAGATCAGGTGAGATAAGTGTCGCTATCAGAGGAAAGAGCCGGTGGTCGGTCTGAGACAGTTGATATGAATCGGTAAGCAAGGAGTTGGATCATTTTAGGGATGATAGCAGTGATTGGAGGGATCTGAGTCAGTAGAGATCCGAGGTTGTAGTGTGGGGTTATGGTTATTGGAATTATGTGATGCAGCAGGCTTCGAGGACGAAGCCTAATTTAAGTGGGGGAGAACTGTAACACCCTGAGTTCAGAAGAGCAAAGTTCAGGGTGCTTAGTGTAGATATGGAAGACCGACTCGACGAGTCAATGGGTAGACTCGGCGAGCCGAGTCGTCGCGAATCTGGTCATGTGTTAAGTGACCAACTCGTCGAGTCGGAGGTTGGACTCAGCGAGTTGGTGCTGAAGAGAGAAAAAACCTAATCTTTGGGGTTGCACCCTATTTAAAGGACTTGATGCCCTCCCCTCAGTCTCCTTAGCCTCTTTTGAAGTCCAGAAACCCTAAATCCGTTTGTGAGTGCATTGGAGAGCATTTGGAACCTTGATAAGTGCTTGGTGAAGAGATCTTTGAAGATTAAGAGGCTTGGAGCAAGGGGCTTTACAAGGTTTTGGCTTATTCTTCTGTTGGAGTCTTCTCTTGAGGTAATGATTCGTTGCTTGAGCTGTTATCCATCTAGATCAATCATTTGTGGGATTTTTGGGAGTATAGCAATCTTGAGTTTGGAGGTTGGATCTAAGGTTGCTACCTCAGATCTAGAGTAGTGATGATCCAAAAGAGCATAAAGTCTCTGTTCAAGAGTTGTTGATGAAGCCTTTTTGTCCCAAACCCTAGCCCTAGAGTGTATTATGCTTAGATCTCCTTGGATTCACGTAATGTTTGCCACTTTACATGATGGATGGCTTGTATAAGAGTAGATCTATGGATTAGAGACCCTGCATGGCTTGGAAAGCCTCTATATGGGTTAAGAGCTAGTGGTACTCGGCGAGTGACATGGGTGTACTCGGCGAGTTGCATGAAGATAGGCAGCAACTTGACGAGTTGGAAGAACAACTTGGCGAGTTGGTTGAAGATAGCCTTGGACTCGGCGAGTCTATTCTTGGACTCGGCGAGTCTGGTCGTGAGGTCCTAACCTTTCCTGGTTGAGTTGTGAATCGGTGAGTCAAGGAATGACTCAGTGAGTTGAGTGCAATTAGACTCAGAGTAGTGGGACTCGGCGAGTCTTGGGGAGACTCGGCGAGTTGAGTCGTGTTATGGGAGTTTCAGAGCATAGGGACTCGACGAGTCAGTGGGGTGACTCGGCGAGTAGAGATAGTCTTGTGTTGACCAGTTGACTTCCCAGGATAATTTGGTAATTATTGGTATTTATTGAGTTTAGTCTTTTGGTATTATCAGTGGTGGAGTTCGTGTCGGAGGTTGGAGCAGCGTGATCTTATCTTTTCGGTCATCAGTTGCGAGGTGAGTTATCCTCACTATATCGACAGGGTCTAAGGCACCAAGGCCGACCCTTTATCAGATTGTAATCCGGGTATCGTTGTTATGTTATTGCTTTGCTATGTTTGCATCCTGGTAGTTAGGATGGTATATGCTAGTGACCGGTTAGGTCGGTACCCTGGTTAGGATGATGTTATGTTATGTGATCTGCAAGATCGGTTGATTAGTGATTAATTGTTATATGATTATATGTTTATGTGCACATGTTTGGTTGACTGGGGTTGGGTTGAGGCGGGTCCTGCTTTGTGTTGTAGGCCAACATACCCAGGGCGGACCGGATATTTCGAAGGCCCAGTGAGCGGTCCGGATAGGCTGTAGGCCCCACGAGGGCGGACCAGACGTGCCGAGGCTTGGAGAGAGTGGACCAGGCCGACTGAAGGCCCGGTGCGGGCGGACCAGTCATAGTGTAGACTCAGAGAGTGGACCAAGCGGGTTGAAGGCTCGGTGCGGGCAGACCAACCACACTACAGACTCGATGTATATGGCTAGAATCGGAGGGTGGACCAGGTGGACTGAAGGCTGGTCCGGCGGACCAGTCACACAGTAGACCCGAAGTGCATGGTTGTTCTGTTCTCTTATGATATGTTATGTGTATGGTATATGTGGTTGGTATTTTGGGGGTATCTCACTAAGCTTTCGGGCTTACAGTTGTGGTTTAAATGTTTCAAGTACTTCAGGAGACTGTGGCAAGGCAAAGGCGTGATCGTACCGCTCCTCATGTTCTTGTTTCATGATATGGTTCTGGGAATACTCTGATAATAATTGTATTGAAAACCTTTTTGCAATGATTTAATGAATATGGGTTGTTTTAGAAAAATTTAAATTGGCTTGAATTTTTATGGATGTTACACAATTACATCTCTTAATTACGCATCTTAAATCTCTCCTAACTATCAAAGTTCATCGTAACATAACTGATTGCTATTTCTCTTCGGAGCAAGTCATTCTTGACTCAATCACTAAGTTTGATCTCACTTACTAACTTGGTCTGAATGCATTCCATGTTATGAATCAACTTATATGTATACTTGATATATCACCAGTTGTCATTTATATTTCCTTACATTTCTGCAACTAACTTTCTAATTATCTAACTCTAACTTATTATTATTTTTGAGCTTTCATGATCCTTTGAGATTGACTATTCTGCAACTATACTTGTTCTAACGTTTTTTCAAGTGTGTCTCAAGTTTTTTCTCTCAACAGATAATGTGAATTGGAAGTTCGGGAAACTTCCCGACTTTGGGACCACACCTGATTGATGTGTAGCGGACTATGGGGAACCAGGTTGAGGATCCCAATCATGACATGATTACAGTGAGGGATGTTAGACCGTGTGTGTGCTCAACAGTGGATGTGTTTGGATTGGTAATCAACTATAAGACCATGGTCAGCGGTTGAGTTGGCGTGGGAAGTGCTATAAGACTGCGGGATAGCCGCAACATTCATCAACAGCCAGATAGCATGGAAGGTGTTGTAATACTAGGGTATAGTCGTTGCATTCACCAGCGTGCAGATAGCATGGGGAATGTGGTAAGACTGTGGGGTGGCCCGTAGAATTAGTCAGCAGACAGTGTAGAAGTGTTGTAAGACTGCGGGGTGGCCCGTAGCATTCACTAGTTAGCAGGTACTGTAGAAGTGTTGTAAGACTATAGTGTAGCCCGTAAAATTCACTAGTTGGAAGATAGAGAGAGGTGTTGTAAGACTGCAAGGTGGCCCGTAGCATTCACTAGTTGGCAGATAGAGTAGAAATGTTATAAGACTGCGGGGTGGCCCGTAACATTCGTTAGTTACTGCTTAAACTGATATCACACTTAGATCTCGAAGTCCAAAGGATAGATGCTCCAACCAAACCTTCAACAACAACTCTCTTCCCTCAGCAAACCCGAAAGCCCTTCCTAGAATACTTCCTAAGGCTACTAAAACCTAGTCAAAATTCTTTTGTGCTAGCCCTTGAACCAACCCCGACTACACTCAAGATGACATTCGAACACTGGGAATTTGCTATGTATAAGGAGACGACTTCGTGCTACTCCACCAAGGATCTATGGTACGTAGATGGCATATAACTCTTCTTGAATACTCATATATATATATATATATATATATATATATATATATATATATATATATATATATATATATATATATATATATATATATATATATATATATATATATATATATATATATGACTCAACCACAAACAGAGGTAACATCCCTACGATATGCTTACTCACGTTGATGCAATTTAACAGCAACCATATACAAGCTAAGCAGTTATCGCGGTAAAAAATATAATAGCGGTCACCTGCCGCTATTTGATCAGTAAATCATAATTCGTTATATATATCAGAGTATTAATCAGTAAATCATACTTCAAAGTTCAACCCAATTCCGTTAATTAGTTGATCAGTAAATCATAATTCACATATCATATTTAGTTAATCATACTTCACATATCATAATTAGTTAATCATACTTCACAGACTAGTTACCAATGTCACAATTAATTATACTTTAACACAATCAACAAGAAAACATATGAAATACTTACTATTTTATCATACTTTAACACAATTATAGTTACCAATTAAGTAAAATTTGATAGTTAATCATAATGTAGTACTTCAAGTTTTCAACACAATTAGCAAGACAACACATACAAGGTTTCAATGGAAGTCATGGCAGTAACAAAATTACAATTTTATTCAATGGAATAACACAAAATTTTTGGTTTGGGCTAAGAAAAAACAATTTTATTCAACGGAATGACACAAAAAAACATTTTTTAATGTAAAATTGCCCAAAAATGGAACTTATTCAAATAACGGTTATAGCGCCGCTATAGCGGTGACCATAATCGCGGTAAATAGCAGTAAATCGCGGTAGCGCCACTGCTATTCTAAACCGATATTTTGAAATAGCGTTTCTTTACCTCCGCTAACCGCTATAGCACCACTATTGACTACATAGTATACAGGTAAGGCTAGAAAAAGCAAAAAGGTACATACCCCGCACCCTTGCCTGCTGAGGTTCCAATCTCTCCTGTCTGATTCTGTGAAGTGTGGCCCCTCTCTGCTGGGGCTCCTGCCCTACCCTCTTGTCCTTCGGTGATCCTCAAAATAGTCGGAGCAAGTGCACTCATCGTTCATTCTTGATCATCAGACATTCGACCTCCTTATTGCCCACCTGTTCACAACAAAAATATAATGGGCTTGTGTAGCACCTGGTTCCTGATTTGGAGAGGGTAGGAGAGTGGATCAAGAAGAAGAGGAGAAGACCAGACATCTTTGAGCTATCTTAGTGTGTTCCTTGAGCCGGAGGATTTCTGGAGCGGCAGCAGTAGCAGACAGTCAGTTCCCACACAGATCAGCAGTTACTTTGAGGTGAGTATCCTTCCAGTAGTAACGGGTCTAAGGCACCAAGGCCGGCCCGTATAGACAAGATGTTAGTATTAGAGTGTGGGTCGAGCCCGTATCTCTTGGTTGAGTTGATTATGATATATGCTAGTATGATAGAGTTGTCTATACTTGTTGTCTGTGTGATACTTGTATATTATGGGTTAGCAGCTGAGTGTGGGCGAGGCCCGTAGCTCCCTGAGAGTGGGGTGTGGGCGAGGCCCGTATCTCCCAGATAGTGGAGTGTGGGCGAGGCCCGTATCTCCCAGCTAGCGAAGTGTGGGCGAGGCCCGTATCTTCATGAGTGTGGGCGAGGCCCGTATCTCCTAGCTGATCATTGTATGTTTGTATGGTATGAGGTATTATAGGGGAACTCACTAAGCTTCGTGCTTATAGTTTTTAGTTTTGGTTTCAGGTACCTCTTCTTCGAAGGGGAAGGAGCTGGCGCGGTAGCGGTACATCACACACATGCTTTATATTCCGCATTATGATGACACCTGGGAATTTGTACTCTGCACTTTTACATTTTATAAAAATGTTTTCCAGACATGCAACATCTTTTGTGAAACGATATGATTGTTGAACGTTTTATTTCTAATGCTTTTCTAAGTACATGTTTTAAAAATGAAATTTTTGGCTCGTATTTTTGGGATGTTACAGCTTGCCCCATTGTGGGCAATCCATGTTGTTGTGACCAACCCTGCTACACCCGTAACAACCCCGGCCCCTGGAACGGCAAACTCCATCGTATGGTTTCCTACACGTACTGTACTGACTCCAGCCTTGTTGGCCTTTCAAACGCTGCTCCAAGTCTTGGGCCTCTTCCCGAGTCCCTCCACTAAATTCTCATGACCTGAACCTCCCTTCTTAAGGTACCCCAAATCGATCTTCCGCCCTCGGGCTCTAGGATCCATATCATTCAGGGTCTTACACCATGACACACTCACTAGCTTAATCGTCAACGACTGAACTGCAATAGTTGGAGCAACCTCTGCTCTAAACCGGACTAGTAACTACCCCCAATACATAGTATCCAATCCCGAAAATGCAATAGATCACACAATCAATCCTTGCCGTCTGATACAAGAGATCCAAGGTGAAATCAAAACCCCGACAGTCCTTCCACTAACTGGCTTACCACCGGAGCCGGGACCAAACCCTGGTCCTTCCCTTTGCATGCTTATCCTCATTCTGTACAACAGCTATTCCCACGATCAGAGCATAACCAAGAATTCTCCTTCCCATAAGCTTCTTCGATTCTCCAAGACCCTCACCGATTCGAGTATGGATCCTGTGCTTTCAGTAGTACGGGCCCAATACTACCTTCCACACATATCCATACTTTCCTCATCAACCCTCCAGAATCCTCTAAGTCACCTACTCCACTGATGCACCAATTATCCGCTAAACAGCAACACGATACCCACTGAAGCAACTCCTAGGCTCCCCTAGGTTCCCAACCTTACCGAACCGCCCAATAAACTTGTTGGAGCATATCCTAGGCTTTCCTAGATTCCCAACTTCGCCCTGCCATTAGCTGCTGAAGAACTCCTCATGATGCCAGCCATCCACCTCCTAAATATCGGCATATCTACTTAGTAGCTGACTCCCATCATTCAAGAGTTCCACAAAGAACAAAGCAAGAAACATTCATGCAGTAGCACTCCGATCCAAAGAACTATTATAGAACATTCAGCCCACATATCACAACTCATGCTATCCACATCCATCTATCCTCACTGTCGGCTGCCTTATGCATGCAAATTATACACAGAACGGGGTCTAATAGACTGTCGAATAATAGACTCTACCTTAGGACCACAACCATACAAGGAACATGAAATAAGGTCAAATCACTTATTCTAAGGCTATAAGATCCTAACAGTATACAATTTTCAAAGCATACACTTAGCAGTTACCAATACCAATAATCCTTCTCATTCTAGCATGGCATCCAGTATCTCCAAGGCTACATGTATCACATATCAGGCCAATCTATCGCTGACTACTCAACACTAACATTCAAGTCTACCAACTCATACAACATATAAAGACATCTCTCCTAGCCCTAACTAGCATGTGATTCTCATATTCATAAATCAAGTCATAACATATACCATATATGGGTATTTTGGGAAACTTACTTGAGCTCGGCTGATTGCATGCACCACACCCTTTCTTGTCTTAGAAAACTTTTTCCTTGAAAACATTTTTCTTTTTTGAAAACTTTACAGATCCTCAATTTGAGTTCAGACAGACTTGAAAGTATGTTTGTGTCCCTCAAACCAAGGCTCTGATACCAACTTGTAATGACCCAAAAATCAAGGGTAAAAATTTCATTTTTTTATTATAGTCAAAACATAGATATCATTTAATCCAGGCATTCCAAAAACATAGTTAATTAAAACATTCATCAGAATTCATCCCAAAATCACTTATTGCGGAAAATATGGGTGTGTGCGCTGCGATCAAGCCGGATCCTTCCTTTCCAAACTGTTGATACCCGAAACCATAAACAAAAATGTAAGCACGAAGCTTAGTGAGTTCCCTAGAGCATACCCCACACAATCCATATAATCACATAACCCATATTAGCTATAAAAGCTACATAAACCACATAATCCATGTATACAACATATAGGGATGTCTTGGACTCCCCCAGGGTCTTACTCCAGGATGCCATGGGCTCCCCACATGGTCTTACACCTAAGTGCCATGGGCTCCCCCATGGTTTTTAATAGGAAAGCCATAGTCTCCCCACATGGTCTTACATCCAAGTGCCATAGGTTCCCCCATGGTCTTTAATAGGAAAGTCATGGGCTCCCTACATGGTCTTACATCCAAGTGCCATGGACTCCCCCATGGTCTTTAATAGGAAAGCCATGGGCTCTCCACATGGTCTGACATCCAAGTGCCATGGGTTCCCTCATGGTCTTTCATACTAGTATACCACATATATACAACTAGCATATAACCAACTAACATGCCACATAACACTACATTAACTAGTGTACCACATATCATAAAATGGGCCGGCCTTGGTGCCTTAGACCCATTGGTATGGTGAGGAGACTTACCTCCTCGAATGCAGAAGCTTCCCGAATGACATCCTTAGTTGCTTCCCCGTCGGCTTCCCGAGTTGCCAATACCAATCAATATACCAAATATGATCCAAAACTGAGGCCCAATCCTAAAACAAAATCTCAATACTATAATGTCTATAACTCCATCAATAGACCTAATCCGAGAAGGCCCAATACCAAAAAGGCCTAAAATACTGAATTGTCAACCCTAGTCAACTCCCGGTCAAAATAAAAGTCAACAGTCAAGGTCAACAGTCCATGTTGACCCAACTCGTTGAGTGCATCTAGCAACTCGTCGAGTTCCTTCAGTGTTCAGAAACCGGGAAAAACCTTAGCCAACTCGCCGAGTTTTCTTAGTATCTAGAAAACGGGAAAACCCAACCCAACTCGTTGAGTTTCCAGAGCAACTCATTGAGTTTCCAGAGCAACTCATTGAGTTTCCCCTGTCTCAACATATTCAACCCCTTTCCAATCGAATCTAAAGCCCCAAAATACAGATCTAACCCCTATGGTTAAGATACCACGTAAAGTTGCTAACTTTACATTCATGCAAGGCATCAAAGGCTAAAAACACTTAATCAAAGGTTGTCAAGGGACTTAGAGCATGAAGGAGGGCCAAAACTTGATAAAGTTGGCAACCTTAAGTCCCCAAAGGCCCTAAGATGTCCAGATCTGAAGCCATATCTTCATAGCATGCTCAAATCCAATAATGGTCCCAAACTATGATAACAATGACCATAAAGTTTCATAGAAGAAGATCTAAGCAATGGAAGGTCAAGGTTTCGACATTATACCTTAAAATGGTTGCCACAACAGAGTAAACATTGGATCTATAGCCTATCCATTCAACTATGCACCAACCACTTCAAGCTTCTTCGCATAAACACCAAAAAGGCACTCCTTAAGCCCTCACAAACTCAAAATGGGATATGAGACACGATTTAGGGTTTCTCTGGACAAAGGGGTGATAAGGGAGGCTACAAGTGAGGCTTAAGGCCTTTAAATAGGGTTCAAACCCTGAAAATTAGGGTTTTCCTTTCCAGTGTCTACTCGTCGAGTTTGGGCCTTCCAACTCGTCGAGTACACCCTTCATTCCGCATCCAAAATAATCTCTACTCGAAGATTTGCGACTCCCTAAATCATCGAGTTCCAACCATAAAGTTTAAAAGGGCTGAAAACTGAATAACACATAAACCAAGCGTTACACAATAGTTCGGTTTGCACTTTGGAGTCAAAGGGTAAAATGGAAATGTAGTGTTTCAGACTTCTTTTATGAATTATGGATTTTAGTTCGATGTGTTTTAAGACAAAAGTAATTAGAAAGGGTTGTAGAGTTCCCCAATACCTTTCCGTCAAAAACGGAATTAAAACGAAGAAGTTATGATCGTTTGAAGTTTGGGTGGTTTTGGGCCAAGCTAAGTATGTTGGGCGTACAAAAAGGTGTACATTGTTGTGTTTTAAGCACTATAACACTTCTATGGTGCACATGCAACCCTAGATGCTTTGGATATATGTTTTCTCTAATTATACATGCAATTTCAATTTTCCAAAGGATACATCCTAACTAGCATGCAATAGAGGATATACAATATAAAACTCATAATTAGGTGAATACCTCTTGATGTAGTTGTTCTTATTGGCCTTAGAAAGCTTTAACACCTCAAGTGCGATGCCTCAAATGGTTCACAAACACCATGACCAAAGGAGGACTTGAGAGAGAGGTTAAGCACCACCAAAATCGGCTAGGGTTCTCTTAGAACTCATTAGAATGCTTAGGGTGTCCGATTTTGGCGAAGGGATAACTCATATATAGTGTAGGATTCCAAGAGTCATGGGTAAACCCTAATCCATACACTTACGTTATGATCCATATCTCATGTGGGCTAACTCTTCATCGATACTTACATAAAACTTAGCCCAACATGGATCAATATCCCAAACACTATATATGTCACTAATTTACATAATCAGTCCCCGTTAATTTAATTAGACTCTTTTGATCATTAAATTAATTCCAAATTAATTCTTGATCAATACTAATTAAATATTATGATTTCATATTAATATATTATACTTGTAATATATTAATAAATCATAAATAACCTCTTTCTCAAATATCCATCCTATCATATTGTTCTGGTGAAGGCAACCCAAATGGACCATGCTACTCTCATGTCAAGTACATATCAATTATAGTTATGGGCTTAGACACCTAATCCAACATACGTTGGGTATACTAATGTAATCCTGAGTACGGTGGGCATACCAGGAGTATGTTGGGCGTATGCAATCAGTGCCTAAACCCTATTTTTGTGGTTTAAGCCCTATTTAAGCTCCCTATAAATAAGATGTGAGGGGTGCCATAATTTCTCACACCTTAAACCCTTCTCTCTCTCTCTCTAACTTCTCTCTAAACCTTTCCCAACCCTTAGTAGTTCCCAAGTGCTAAGAGGCGAGTCCCAGAGCGCCAGAAGGCTCCGCGAAGAAGAGCTTTTCGGCTCAGAAGTTTTGCCCCTGCAGAGCCCAGTTCCTAGCCAAACCCCTGGTAAGTGAGATATGCTTACCCTACTCTAAGTATAGCTTATGTTTAAGTTTATTATTGTTATTATGAACTTATAAACAATATATATTAAATATAATATAAAAGTGTTATTATAATATTTTTTAACTACCCGCGGTACTGGGAATCTAGTATGAAGGGCTGCATAGGGTTGTTGGATTTCAGAAGTGCTATAATGCCAAAATGGTCTTGTCCTCCAGTGTTTCATGTCTGACCCCTGTCTGTACATAGTGGTTGAAAAGTATTGTTTAACACTTATAAAATAATATCGTTCGTAAATAGTCGCAATAAATATTAGACTAAAATTTAGCGGTAATGATACTAGGTTTCGTCGAAGGAAAATAGAATTGTTAGAAGCGAAACGTTGTCCGAGTTTGGAATTGTCATTGTAACAAGTGAGTGCACAGTGTTTTTCATGAACATGATTTTAATACAAATATTGATTAAAGTATTAAATATATGTTTGTGTGTGAAATATTTGTTATTGCCTGAAATACGTGTTAAGAGCATATCTGATAATATATGATGATTTAAGATACATAACAAACCTAAATTAATTTAGATGAATATCGGGTAGTATCTACTTATGAGTGTGGTTGAGATATACACGAAGAGTCGAACTTTAATATTTGTCATTGATCCGAGAGCATGGATTAAACATTATCTTTTGTCTTTAATCCAAAAGCATGAATTAGACATTGTCATTTTTATAAACATCGACATGATTTTCAAGAGTTTTCCTAAAACATTCTGATCATATAGCGAGGTTATATCGGAACGTTGAGCTATAGCACTCAACCATGTGTCTATGTGATTCTGTCAAAAAAAAAAAAAAAAAAAAAAAAAAAAAGACTAATTTGACTCCTAGTGTGCATGGGTATTTCAAACCAACATAAACCATATTGCATGGATATTTCAAACCTACATAATTCATCTCGTATGATATAATATTCAATAAACTTCACCAAGGCTATGCTTTCTTAAATATATTTCACAATCAGAATTACCTATAATAATTTAATTATGATAAAAGAAACAGTATTTTAGAACAAAACTGCTAACATATTTAGGAATCAGGAATGGTTTTGATAGTCACAATATCATTTATATATAAAAAACTAGAAAAACAGGCAGGCATCGGTTGTAGTGTTGATGTGCACATGATATGTTGCTTCCGCCATGTTCTTTGCACGTGACCTACCAATCTTAAGTCTCAACACTCTTAATCACTCTTTCCCGTAACAATTCCATATTATTCGTTTATATTATCCATAAACTTTTACTTTAAGAAGATAAAATGATTTATAAATTACATCGTTGAACGATAGGTCTATGACTATGTCTACCTACAACTACAAGCTTAGAATATCCGCATTTTTTTTCGTCATTAATTGTTTTCGTATTTATATGATTTTTGAAGACCGTTACTTCATATTTTTTTTCCTTGAATGCTCGGAATGCTTTAGTGTATCGGAACGAAAGAAGAGTTGTTATGCTTCTAACGGATAACAGTAGTATTACTATTTTTAATTGGGTTAAAAATAGATCTAAACTCCGTCTTTTTGATTGGTGAGCTTGGTGGATGTCTCATATTTCAAACTTATTTTTGTAATTTGGCTTCAACTTCTCGCTTAAGTCCTTTTCAATGCTAATTTTTTGTCTGTTTAAAAAAATAAAGAAATAAATAAAAAGAATATTTTGTTTTACGGAACCTATAAAACGGTTCAGACATTTAGGCATGGCCATGTTTCTATAGGTGTTTGCTGTTGCCTTCTCATATTTTTCTATATTATCTATTATTTTAGGTCATTGTCGTTTGCTCTTTATGATTTTTGAAACATGGTGTTAATTCATCATGTTAAAAAGAGACCATAACAACTAATTAGTAACCTTTAATTGTCACTTTAGACAACAATTCATTTAATGATGTTAGCTGCCTTTCATTTCATCAACCCCACACAAAACCAAATAGGGTTTTAAGAAATAAATCAAGGTTTTGATTTTTGACATACACGGAGAAAAAGAAAAAGTGAGACAAAATATCTTTGATTTGAACAATAAACTTTTTGGATAAAAATGCAAAAAAATAATCAGTGGATTAAAGTCACATGTTGATATATAGTTGAAGCGTGGACTTTGTAGTATGCTCATAAGAATAATAGTTTAAGGTTAAAGGCACATTATATATTATGCAATAATGTTTTTATTATTTTGTGGTGTATGTAAAAAAGTTGTTTTTAAACTAAATTTGCGGGTAATTCTATCAATTTACTCAATAGTGTTTTATACTTACGAACTTATATAAATGATACAAATCACAAAACCAGGTTTCAAACTGATTAAACATTATTTGGTCATAAATGATATGTGGAACTTATATAAAACTTGCATTTTTTCTTGAACCACATTAATTTGAAACTCTCATTCAATTTTTCCTTTCATCATATTCATTTGAAACTCCCATTACTTTTCAATTTCTTTCTAATAATTATTATAAGTTGGTTAATAAGGTTAAATAAATATCAAAACTAAAGTGTAATCATATATAAACTAAATTTCAATATTAAAAAAATATATATTTTCTTCTACTTATAAAGTTTGTTTTTAACTTTTAACATATTATACTTAATTTAATAGGTCTAATATGTTGTATGTAAACCATTATCATTTTAAAGTTATAACTTTTGATCAATTTGTATAAAATACTTAAATTGTTAATTTAAATATAACCTTACAAGATCAACTTAAATATAAAATTCAGTTCGACTTAAAAAACCAAAGAATATTTTGTAAATAGTTAAAAATGATAAATTGTAGTGTCTTTCTAATAATGATTATAAATTGGTTAATAAAGATAAATAAGTATCAAACCTAAAGTATAATAAAAAATAAACTAAATTTCAATATTAAAATAATATTTTTACTTCTACTTATTAAGTTATGTCTTTAACTTTTAACATATTATACTTAATTTATTAGATTTAATATGTTGTTGTATGTAAACCATTATTAGTTCAAAGCTACAACTTTTGAACTGTATGGACAAAATACTTCAATTGTTAATTTAAATATAACATTACAGGGTCAACTTTAATATAAATTTCAATTCCACTTAAAAAAACTCAAAGAATATTTTATCAATAGTGAAAGTGATAAATTGTAGTGCTAAATGCAAAACTAAATTATAATATCAATTCACTAATATATTTCGTAAATATATTTTTATAATCGTTAAAAGATTTGAAATAAGTAGCTTAAAATAACTTACAATAACAATAGTTAAAAATAACTCTATATAAATGATTGTATTGTTACCTTTAAAATCAAAAATAAAAAAATAAAAATAAATTGTTTGATGTTTTAAATAATTAGACTGATAGAAATTAAAAAGTTAACAAATAAATTTTAAAAATGAATTAACAATAACAACAACTATAAATATTATTAAACCATATATTATATTTAATTTTATTCATGACAAACCCGCAAGTAAAGGTCATTCAAAAGATTGAGATTATGCAGTTTTAATAGATGTATATATATTATCATATAATTCAAAATAATCAATATAATATATCAACTTAGTATACAAATTATTATATCAAATTTAACAACGACATTATTGTTATATTTAAAAAATATATATTTGTAAAGTTTCAACTTTATAGATGCTTCTGCGCAACGCGCGGGCATTCGCCTAGTATACTTATAAAGGAAACATTTTTTCTTTCACCAAATTCATTTGAAACTCCCATGACCTTTCAATTTCTTTCTAATAATGATTATAAGTTGGTTAATAAGGTTAAATAAATATAAAACATAAAGTGTAATCATATATAAACTAAATTTCAATATTAGAAGAATATATTTTCTTCTACTTATAAAGTTATGTTTTTAACTTTAACATAATATACTTAATTTATTAGGTCTAATATTTTGTTGTATATAAACCGTTATCATTTTAAAACTACAACTTTTAAACAATTTGTATAAAATACTTAAATTGTTAATTTAAATATAACCTTACAGGATCAACTTAAATATAAATTTTAGTTCAACTTAAACAACCTAAAGAATATTTTGTAAATAGTTAAAAGTGATAAATTATAGTGTCTTTCTAATAATGATTATAAGTTGGTTAATAAGGTTAAATAAGTATCAAAGTTAAAGTGTAATCATAAATAAACTAAATTTCCATATTAAAATAATATTTTTACTTCTACTTATAAAGTTATTCTTTAACTTTTAACATATCATACTTAATTTATTAGATTTAATATGTTGTTGTATGTAAACCATTATCAGTTTAAAGCTACAACTTTTAAACATTTTGGACAAAATACTTAAATTATTAATTTAATATAACATTAATGGGTCAACTTCAATATAAATTACAGTTTCACTTAAAAAACCCAAAGAATATTTTGTAAATAGTTAAAAGTGATAAATTATAGTGCTAAATGCAAAGACTAAATTGTAATATCAATTTAACTAAAATATTTCCTAAAGATATTTTTATAATCGTTAAAAGTTTTCAAATAAGTAGCTTAAAATAACTTACAATAAAAATAGTAAAAAATAACTCTATATAAATAATTATATTGTTAACTTTAAAATAAAAAAAAATTATTTGATGTTTTAAATAATTATAATGATAGAAATTAAAATATTAAGCAAATAAATTTTAAAAAATTAATTAACAATAACAACTATAAATAACATTAAATCATATATTATATTTAATTTTATTCATGAGTAACCCGCAGATAGAGGTCATTCAAAAGATTGAGATTATGTAGTTTTAATAGATGTATATATTATCATATAATTCAAAATAGTCAATATATTATATCAACTTAGTATACGAATTATTATAACAAATTTAACAACAACGTTATTGTTATATATATATATATATATATATATATATATATATATATATATATATATATATTTGTAAAGATTTCAGCTATATAGATGCTTCTGCGCAACGCGCGGGCATTCGCCTAGTTTGGTCATAAATGATATGTGGTTACTATTTTAGTATTTTATATGGAAACTCGTGAGGGCAAATAGAGTCGAGCGGGGGAGTCCATTGAGGGTCTCCGACGTAGCCTCAACACCATTCGGACGATAATATGAAAGGACTTGTTTGAATAGAGAACTCGAGTTAAGAATCAGATGCATGTGCATTGTGTTCTTTTGATTATTATTCCATTTAGCCCTTGTTAACATATTATCTTTGATAAAATATTAAAAATGATTTGGGAATTGGATTATTGCAATTACCTTATTCCATTTCAATCACCAATTTCATGTTTATTCACTAATCACTAAGTATTAAAAATGCCTAAAATTACTATTTTGACATGTATAATAAGATTGAGCTTAGATGCTCGACATAAAAAAATAAAAATAAATAAATAAATAAACACAACTTATGGTGGTTCGTATATTTAATTGGAAACCCTCATATTTGAAATCCTTCAAAACATTAAACTATCAACTTGAGTGACAAAATTCCATAAGGATTATTTAAATGGCTAAATATTTTATAAAGAAACCAATATTTCTTTTTTACTGAAATATTAAATTCATGTATCAAACTGTAAATATTGAAAAAAAATATTCATAGGAAACATGTTACAATGAACATAGTTTAATACAATGAATTATCGATTAATATATATATATATATATATATATATATATATATATATATATATATATATATATATATATATATATATATATATATATATTCACCTAGGAAATATATGAATTATCGATTAACATAGGAAATATATATGTACCAAAGTTTATATATCTTGTAGTATACATTCACTTTTCATATATATATATATATATATATATATATATATATATATATATATATATATATATATATATATATATATATATATATATATATATATATATATATATATATATATATGAAAAGTGAATGTATACTACAAGATATATAAACTTTGGTACACAAACATATCATATTAAGTCGTTTTTATATCATATATGTCTTGTAATTATCTAAAGTTCTTAAAATTCAATTTCTAAGTTGATTTGCTTTCAAGATTTTTCGAAATTTCACCATTTGCACCTATAATATATATGATAGGTGTTCCTTTAACATAACTTTCATTTGCAAATATAATATATATGTTAGTTGTTCCGCAGAATGATGTGATGTAATAGGAAAATAATGGTGAAATTTTAAAACTCTCGAAAATAAATCAAGTTAGGAATTGAATTTTAAGAAGATTGAACAATTACGATGTATATATGATACAAAAACGACGTAAAATGATTAGTTTGGATACAGAATATTATATATACCTTGTAGGGTGTATTCATTCATTTATTTATATATATATATATATATATATATATATATATATATATATATATATATATATATATATATATATATATATATATATATATATATATATATATATATAATTGTGTCCAATCATACTTCTATTACACTACGAGTGAAATAAAACAAAAAGGTTCCTTTGGTCCATCTTTTGACACGTGAAGGAACGGCCCTCCAAAGAGAGAATCTTTCATGGTTAATTTATGAGTAACTAACAGAAAACGGTATTATTGGTGTAAGCTTAATATTTTCTTGTTATTTTATAAAATCAAACCATGTGCTATGGTGTTTTTCTAATAATGTAAACCAAAATATTTATCATAGTAATCAAATTATTAACAAAGATTTGATTAACACAACTGTAAAGATATCAAATGGAGCAATCAATCATTCAACGACGTTTATTTATATCAAATTTGGTTAGCATTTTATGACTCATCATATATCATGAAATCTATATTTAATATAATCCTAATTTTTTTTTAACAAGATATATACAAAAAGCTAGCAAGACACAAGAAAAAATTGACAATTACAACGGGATGTCATTTGTTGGATTATACATTCAATCAATTTATTTGATGACAAACTTAATGTTTTTATACACAAACCACTTAAAAGAATAATAAACAATAGTACAAAACGCTCAACTATCATATTCTTCTTCATTTTGTTGTCCGCAAACACATTATCATTACAGTATTGCCAAAGCATTCATCAAACCAAAAAACAATCGCCTCTATTACAATCTTTTAGGACTTTAAAATCCTCATAGTCTATCCAAGTGAAAACATTTAGGACATTTGTGAGAATCGACATACCTATATTCACCATCTACCAACCGCCCTCCAAATAGTGTTAGTCACTTTACATGTGAGAAACAAGTGTTCAAGCTCTTAATTTTCCAACCCACATATCAGACAAATGATAGAAGGAACATCTATTCTCCTCCTATTAGTATTATCTTCAGTTAATAGTCATTTCAAAATCAAGCGCGACACAAAAATATTAACCTTTCGGGAAACAAACTTGTTCTAATTAGTGGCACTATTTCCATCTACTAACATTGAATCATTAATACAACTCCTAACTCTTTAACCGAAAACAAACCCATAATTATCAAGCTGCCAAACATATTTGTCTTGATCTTCCGATATAATGACATTCACAAACAAACCTAACATGTCCATCAATTGTACCATCTCGACCCGACCTCTCACCTCTGGCCTCCAAGTTTGCCTCCACACATCATCCATCCATGAATCACTAACCATGCAATCTTTATAAGTTTCCAACAGGAAAAGTCTATGAAAAACGTATATAAAACATGATATTCCCACACCACACCAACTTCCAAGACATCGTGTTGTGACCATTACCGATTTATTTTATAAGAGTATCACAAGGTATATTACCTTTGACATGCAATTTTTTAATCGCCAAAGCAATCCTCGGCCACACCCTTTTACGCCTAGTTCCCGAGTTTTAGCGAGAAAAGAAAACATGAGAAAAGAAAGTAAGGAGAATTTTTTTTGTCTTTTGTGTTCCCACGTTGGAAAGAAATGGAAGGAAAATTAAATATTTTATTCTTTCTCTCCAAACAAATCGGAAGGACCATACGAGTCAGTCTGTCAGTTGCAGCTAATAGATCTTGGTCACTGCATCAGCTCGATCGGGTGTTCATAATATGAAGTAAAAGGATTTGAACCTTTGTATACCGGTACCGGCTTCAGTTGATTACCAACATTGAGTTCAACATCAATTGGGTAAAGCCAGATGGGAGAGGCGACCAAAGGAAGTTGGTTCACCTTCTCTCCTCAAGTCAAAATAAAAAAGAAAGAAGAGAACGAAAAGAGAACTTCGTATTTCCACTGGAAAAAAAAACACTTGAATTAGATCTACCAAATGATCGACTTAAATCGGAAATTAACGTCGGATCCCGGCTAACCGAAGAAGTCAGACTGAAGCGGAGGAGCAGAAAATGAATCAACTCAGTAGAATTAGGTATTGAATATGACTTCTAAAGTGACTAAACGAGGGAAAGTAATCATTTCATTTCCTTCCACTTCCCCCCTTTAATGAAACTCAGGAAAAAATTTCTTTTACTTTCTTTCTCACTTCCACTAATTTCCTTTCTTTTCTTTCGTTAAGTTAAACTCAAGAACGGGGTATAGTTCGAGACCAAACATTGACCCAGTCTATGCCCGGTGACCATGTAAAGTTGTTACCTTACCCAAATTGCATAACTTTCATCCATCTCTATTTTTTAAGCAAAGCATTATTGAACCCCTCCAAGCTTCCAATCTAGATACTATCTTTTCCTTTTGGGAGCCATAACCAGATCCTATCTAATCTAATGTATCTTTATTTCATCATTCTTTCCACCCTAAAAGATAATTAACCTCAAGGACTCTAAAATATTCTTGACTAAAACTGACGTTATAAATACCGACATGTAATAAATCACTAAAGATCCAAGAGCTCAACAAAATAGATCAACCCTCAATCGATAATATTTTCATTTTCCATCCGGACAACCTATCTCAAAATCTCTATATATAAACTGCTTCCACCCATACACGATATCCATTCTCGTTCCCACATGGATCCCTGAATGTTGGAACGAAAACTAATCAACCTTACACCCCATGAGTAATGCACATTACTCAACCACACTCCGATCCACACCAAATCCATCCAAATTAGATTATTGCAAGTTCAACCTTAAGCCTAAAGTCAGGTAAATATACCCCAAAATCATGACTATAGTGGTTATATTATGAGTCGACCACTCTCCTAAAAGTAGTATATCATCTACATAAAAAAAATGTGAGAGACCATGATGTTAGTATTATCAACCTTTAGACCTCAATAAAGACCATCCACAATCATATCCACAATAGCAAGGTGGAGACCTTCCATAGTAAGGATGAGCAAAAATGGAAGTAGCTAAGGACAAACAAGCCCAAATCATACTCAACCATTTTCTCCAAACCCTAAAAAAACCCATGATTGTCTCCAAGTACTCCTGTGAGATACTGTTAGAGATTAGAATTAGGTTGAATATGGCGTATAATATGAATAAAGTGGTCGATCCATGTTTGGTTTATAAGGCGTGAAGAGTTTGGGTTGTTTCGAGATTGTGTTTTTTGGTTGTTTGAGTGTTGGAAGAGTTTGAAAAAAAAACATTTGGGAAAAAAATGAAATTTAAAGTAATAGAAAATGTGTGCTTGTTTGAGAGAGAATGGAACTAAGAGTGGTAAAATGTGATGTTGGTGATTTTTATTTATTTTGGATATAAAACAGAAAAATATTGAAAATTTGAAATGAAAAACAGACAAAAAGTTAATGAAGGAGAGAAAGGGTTGGCGTAGCAAATTTATGTCGAGTTGGGTGCCTAAACTCGACATGCCAAAGCTGTATCACAATGTTTGTCGAGCTAACTCAGCATTGCCGAGCCCATTCCTTCTGGTCTAAGTTTTTCTTAGAAAAATCTCCAAATACGGAAATGACATATCATGTAGTTTGTTGTTACTAAATCTTTCTTTAACTACAAAAAATGGATTGATTCCCCTTGTTGGTATTATTTTGCAGGTGTGTGTGTGTGTGTGTGTGTGTATGTTTATATATATATATATATATATATATATATATATATATATATATATATATATATATATATATATATATATATGTGGGCTAAGTGAATATGTGGTTGTCATGTACCTAAGCTTATATATAGAACCCACCAAACAATGTAGTTTTGATCAATTTATATACAAACTAATCATGATATCTCTTATACTATTTTTCCTTAATCATACGACTTACTAAATCAAATATGTGGCTGTTATGTACCTAAGCTTAGGTATAGAACCTTGTAAACGACGTAATTTTAAACAAAACAAAACAAATTTCTTTTTCTCTTAATTTTGTTTTAATAGAATACCATTGAATTGAATTAAATTATGTAATGAAAAAGATCAATTATATATCTTTTTATTGCAAAGAATTCTTGAAGTTTATAGCAAAAGTAAAAAACTAATATTTTTTAACGAATATAACTCAAACATTTTGTCCTTCAATTAAAAAAATATATTCAATGATTTTGTGAAAAACTTGATTGATTATTGCATTTTCTTCTTTTATCTTTTATTACATTAGTTTTAATTAAAATTTAGTAGGATTGATTAAATGTTCATAACTTTCAATGCTTTAAGTTCTTAAACACAATTAAACAAAAGAAACATAAAATTTAATCGATTTAGTAAGTCATGTGACTAAGAAAAATACTAAATGAGATATCATGATTAGTTTTTAAATATATGGATTAAAACTACATAATTTAGAGGGTTTTATATATAAGTTTATATATATATATATATATATATATATATATATATATATATACTAGGTGTGAACCCCATGTATTACACGGGTTTATTAAAAAAAGTTAAATATAAAATAATAAGGATCAAGTTTTTCAATATATCTACCCTAATAAATGAAAACTAATTTCTTTGTTTATAATTGGATTCCATAACATTTTTTGTTTTGAAAAAGTTATTGTATAAGTGAAAATTATGATGTGTAAACATTTAATTATGGAAGAATTGATTATTGCCTAATTTGTAGTTGTACGGTTTTTTTTTTTTTTTTTGTATGGTTATTGAAATTTAATTTAATGATTCTACATAACATAAATAAACTCGTATAAAATATGGAATTTACTTTTAAATTTAAGAAAATTGAAAGCACAAGAAAATATCAAGTGGAAAAAGAAAAAATCAAAAAATCCTACAAAATGACATGTGTCAAACTAAATGAGAACATGACATTTAACAAAAACATTTTCCTTTATTAGGGTAGAATATATATATATACTAGGTTATAACCCGTGGAAACCACGGTTATAAAATCAATTAAACTTTTATAGTAAAAATTCAAAATTATTAATCCATTATTTTAAATAAATTATTAATTTAAGAGATATTTTTTTAGTTATGTGAAATAATCGTTGATTCAAATAAATATGTAAAATTAATTTTTAATATATATGACATTTTTTATTTGTGAATTAATGAAAACATTAATATAAATTTTAATTTTTAAAATAGAAAATAAATATATTGATAAATAACATCACATTATTGATGAGGTCTAAAAAATTTAAAATGGAGAACGAATATGTTGACAAATGACAACACATTAATTAAGAGGTCTAATATGATAACACATGGCAAAAAAAACTACTCTTTTATTAGTATATATATATATATATATATATATATATATATATATATATATATATATATATATATATATATATATATATATATATATATATATATATATATATATATATATATATATAAGTGAAGTGGGTTTCCCGCCAAGAAATAGGTAAGAAAAGAAAGTATTGTTTTATTTCAAGATTCATGCACCCCGACCTAGGTAACATGATTTTGCCTTTTCTGTGTCTGTCTGGGCATCTCCAATCAAATCCCAGTTTTTTAACTTCTTCTGTTCCGCTTACCGACACCCACCCACTCACCTCTTTACTTTTTCATTAAAATTTCCCTAAATTCACTCTCAATTAGAATAATATAAAAAACTAAATACCATTAATTACTTAATTCTTTCCAATAACATACAAGATTAGCGTCTGTTAATAAAAAGTTCACATATCCCCCACACTCACCTAACATTTGGTTTGGTTTGTCATCTGGTCTTCTCCTCAGGTTTGACATCAAGTGATATACTTGAAGAGTACTTTTTGATTCTCAAGGAGATAAGAATGCTAGATGAAATACCAAGCATTGGGAACACGTATGACCAGATCTTTGACTTGTCAGATTGAGATGCTGACGTGGACGCCACGGCTGCGCCAGCAAGGCTACCGATGGATGTGTTTTGTAAGATCATGGGCAGGCACCCTAGGACAGTTGGCGCTAGAAAATCCCTTAAAAATTGGACATTTGTGGCGGCTAATGCGTAATTAATGACATACGATGGAATGGGGGAAAATCGGGCAAGTAGAACAAACTTCCAACCATCACGTTCCACTCCCCTTAACAGCACATGAAAATATTTGTTTCCATGGGCCCACGCTACTGCCGAACTAGAGCGCCTAAAAAGAATCCTGCAAAATCAATACAAAAAGGACATTTACGTCTTGTACACATATGAAACATGTCCCGCTGACAAAAAGTTACAATCAGTCCAATACACATCAAATTCAGTACAACCTGTTATGTCAGAAGAATCTGGTATAATGATATCTATATGTAAAAGATTCGTCTACCATACCATTTTTTTTGTCATAGATTAATGAAATCAAATGTAAAGTAGTATATTCTTTACTATAATTACTTGTGTTTTGGACTTTTGGTAAACAAATGAAATTGAGTTTTGATACAATTATTTTGAAATGACAAAAGACGGAAAGAATCCCACCTTTAGATATCAATCAATGTCCAAGGGGGTTAAGAGTTAAGACATGTGAGAGTGTTTCCAAGGTTACTTACTGAAAGATACTTAAAAACAAAGAGACATAAAAAAGTGACATATATTTCAAGACAAAAGCAAATTTAAATATCAAATCATGAAGAAAACAATGTCCATCTTTATTCCTTACATCAACCACAACCAAAAAGGCAAAAAAAAAAAAAAAAAAAAAAAAGTTTAAAAAGAATAGGGTCAAAGATGGGAATGTATGGACCAGATATCTGATAACAAATGTAGCACCACAAAAAAGGACCTTTGAGTCAGCATTAGTAGTAGATTTCATAATCTGATATATTTAAAATGTAATTAGTGGACATCATGTGCAAATGAATGGATGCCTGTTTCAGACCTTTCCATTTTTTTTTAAATGGGTATAAATACTTATCAGACTCAACTGATATACCGATAAAGTTCATTTCAAAACCAAAAAAGAATGAAAGAGAGTCAATCATTGAATGAGGCATTTTCCAATTTTAGAAAATCATGTAATGTGGATCCATGGTTTGCATTAAATATGTTTGTGTTTGGCAACATCTTAAGAGTAAGATACAGGGTTTAAAGAAACATGAGTCATCTTCATGTAAAATGCCATAGAAGGAAATTCATAAAACAGTGCAACAGCTGCATACATCTTCTAAATTTCTTACAGTTGTAAAACTTGTTTTGTTCAGATTCTTCTGGTTTAAGTGGTTCTTTGAAGGGACATTTTCCTAATTCATTCTTTCTAATTTATTTTGATCTATGATGTGTTGTCTTTCTTGTGTTTCTATTCTATATCAAGTAGGCATTTGGTTCAATCCCTTTAGTACAGTTGTAAGTTCATATTAGTAATTTTCTGTTTGAGTAGTTTGAACAAGTACTCTGTGCTTTGTCAATGTGAATTGAGGGTTTGAACTTCTATCATGTTGAATCAAAATTCAAACATCACATATATATGCAGTAATTGCTGGTGAAATAAAACATTATATGCCAATTTATGGTGAAAAAGCAGCAAAACCCTAGGGCTACAATCTGGAACTCATGTTTAAAATAAACTAATCTGAATTGAGGATTTGAACTTCCATCATGTTGAATCAAAACTCAAATGCAACATATATTATATATGCAGTTCTTGCTGGTGGAATGAAACCTAGGGCTACAAACTGGAACTCATGTTTATAAGAAATTAATCTGAAGTAACACAACTACTTGTAATTACTGAGAATAATAAACAGCAGCACTTAAATTCTTGAGAAATGCAGAAATGATACCTTCCGATCCAGAAGGAGAGGGAAGCGCCCATAACTTTGGCGGAGAAGACACAGAGCAAGGCCGGAAAGAATCCGAAGAGGAGAGAAGCACCAGCTTCGAAGAAGACAGCGTAGGGAAGACATAGAGAGAGGGAGATGGTGTGGATCCCGACATAGACTGGAATCGCCCAATTACCCAATCGATCGGACATGTGTCTGAAGAGTTCGACGACTGCGTCTTTGTCCCATACCGATGGTCCTTTGATCTTCAACACTGCCGCAGCTGCTCCGACCGCCACCGCTCCTGCTAACAATAATCCAAACTTACTACCACCTGCCATCTGAAGAAGGAATCTAGTAGTCGAATGAACGGAATCGAGATGGCTGCTACTGCTACTGTGCTACATGAAGCCATGGTGACGGAAGAAAACTGTTTCCGACGAGCTACTGGAAGTATTAGCCCAACAAAATGGCCCAATTGTTTAAGACAAGTCCACTATTATAGCACTCACAAACAGTCCATTATATTTTTGTCTGGAAAAACTTAAATATCAACATATTCTCAAACGTTTTTGAATAAATTATGATAATTGTTTTTGAAAATTGTAGAAATACTTTTAGTAATACTGATATTCGTTAAAAGTTTTATTGAGATGAAATAATGGATGTTTCTTTTACAAATGGTTATAATTATATTTAATATTTTTAATAAATGATATTATTGGTGTTTTCATTGATATTTAATATTTATATGAAAAAAAATTACGACATAAAAAAATATTTATGTATTTTAAAGAGTTTTTGATTCAAATATAATAAGCTAAACGATTTGATATTTTAGTGGTTATTAAGTTATAGATTTCTCAAAGTTGATTTCTATATATTCCATGTGTATAGTGCTTTTTAATTTTTTAATTTTTTAAGGTGTTCTTTAAATAAAAAAAAGTTATAATAAATATTTCGTGTTTTCATGTTATTAAAGGTTGTATTTATGTTTTTAATACTATATATTATTTGTTAATTGAAACTAAAAGGACTTTTCACATTCTTTAAATTATTGACATTCAATTTAAATATTAATTCCAATAACATCTTTTATTTATATATTTTTGACCTACACATCTTTTACTTATATATTTTTTACCTACATATTTTTTATTTGTACTTATAAAATTATGTTTTTATCTTTTAACATAGTAGTTGCGAGACTCATGTATTATATGTGGTGCACGGATTTAAAAAAAAAAAAAAAAAGTTAAATATAAAGATCTAAATATTTGAGATGTTTGAATGTATAAGAAAATAAGAAAGATATTGAATTATTAAAGTCGAAGTATTTTTTTTCTTTTAAATTTAAACAAATAATTTACATAAATAAACAAAGAAACTTAATGAGTCTTTAATTTAGGAATTTTGAAATTAGAAAGTAAGTCTATTAATTAAATTGATATCCATTTATTATTGCATTTATTGCAATTATTATATTTAAATATTATGTGGAATTTAATAAAATGAAGAAAAAAAACATAAAATTACATGTAGACAAAAATTAATTTAAAATAACCATAAAATGACATGTGACAAAATGAATAAGAATATGACCTATGACAAAAGATATTTACTTAATAGAGTAGATTATACTTAATATATTAGTCTAGACATATAGTTGTATATGAACCATTATCGTTTTAATGTCATAGCTTTTGAACAATTTGTATAAATTTATGTAACGTCCCAAAAATTTAGAGAAAAGTTTTCATTTTTAAAACAATAAACCATACAAATGAGTTGTTCCAAAACCAAACAAAGTGATTACAACATTTAAACATCGGAATAAAAATCATAAGTAGCCAACGCAGAAACTCTGGGGGATGTCATGCAGTCACGTCGGGCCTTTCCTTTTAGAACTTTGAAGGACCTAAAACCATAAGCATAAAGATTAGTGAGTTCCCAAAAATACCACATACCATACATATAATAGAGATTATTATATGTCAACTATAGTCTTACAGTCACCATTATGCAATGAGTTGTATCATTGTCTTTCCTTGTTAGGTCGGGGGCCAAAACCCGGGTCTTACAAACAAGTGCCAAGAGCCACCTCTTGGTCTTCCATGCAAGTATCACAAAGATAACTAGCATTCTACATATAAATGTCAGGGTCCAGACCTTGGTCTAGCATACAACTTACCAGGAGCCACCTCCAGATCTTTCATGCATTTGCTAGGGGTCACCACCTGGTATTCCTACATATCATAATCCGGTGGCCCGATATTGGTACTATCGACCCATAAGTACAGTGAGGAGACTCACCTGATTCACAAAGCCGACTAAAACCCAGCTCAATGTTGCGCCATCCATGGCCATGTCGTGGCCCTCATAAAATCGAACATATTTGCATTTTTTCGTTGCCACACCGTGGCAACCTATAGCCACATCGTGAGTGTTGGGTCTCCAACAACTTAATGGATTAAGCTGTTTACTTCTATTCCAAGAGTTCCAAAGCTCAGATCTAGCTCAATCTATGGTCAAAATGGATAAGTTTTCCAACTTTATCCATTATGACACCTAAAGATATCAAGATCTCCAATCCTAGGTCCATATAAAGCCAATTACCACAATGTCTTAACCATTAAGCCCTTAATCTGAAAAGTCCTTGACCCAACCACTCCAGAAGGAATTCTAACACCAGTTCTATCATAAAGATGAAAGCTTTAATACCAAGAAATGGTCCAAAGCATGCATAAAAACCTAGATATACATTGAAGGATCATAAAGCTTCAAGCTTGAAAATCGGTAAGGTCCGGAGCAAGGAAAGAGGTTGAATCTAGAGTTGATCTTGAATCCTTTCACTCAAACCACCTTTTTCTTATTGTTTAAAAACAACACAAAAGCACCAAAAACTCTAAGGATACAAAAATATGGGTTAGGGTTTCGATTCAGATGATTAAGGTTGAGAGGATGAGCAAACCTAAGAGTTAGTGCATTCATATAGGGCCTAAATCCAGAATCTAGGGTTTTGTACTTGAGGCGGCTATGCGCCAAGTAGTTAAATGAACTACTCCTCGCGTCAGCATGGCACTCATATGCCGTGTACCCAAAAATTCTCTTTTTCTTTTGTTTAAATTAAATAAGCTTGGAAAGAAACATGGCCGAAAATAAGATGTTACAAATATGTTCTCATTTTGTGATTACTAATCTAATACACATCAGTTATAAATTCGAAACGTGAAATAATAAATTTAATAGCGTCCTTATGTTTTTTTTGCACAAACGTTTATTAAGTATTGACTTTGTAATGTCACTAGTCCTTATGACTAACTCTATTAAAATATGGGGTTAAGTTTTTGTGAAACGACTAATATATTGTTCCTTTACAAGGACCAATTATGAAACTTTATCTTTATAATTTCACAAAAGTAGAGAATCATCGCTCACTGCCATTAGCCAACGTCTACCTCAACCACCACTAACGACATGAGTCCACCAGATTTGATACTAAAATCTTTGTTGGAAAAGGGAGTTGAAAGTTGAAACCAAGAAAAGAAATTGAAAACCAAGAAGAAAGAACTAAAACCGCAAATTCAATTTAATCAAAGGAAAAGAAATTGGAGCTAAAATTGAACAAAACCAACATCATCCATTCACTAAGCACCATCACTACCATTGTATAATGAGATACATATGCCAAGATACAAATAATGTAACATCTGGATTTCCAAGTATAATATTTTATGTATTTTATTTTGAGTCATGTGGAGTGACTCGACGAGTTGTGTGACAACCCGAAATTTCTATCTTGTACAACCATTCACTTCAATCGAAGTCAGACTTGTTTCTGCTAACTTTTAGCACTGTTTAGAGTCTGTTTGAGCATTCTGAGCCTAGTGCATCAAAGGAATTAGTATTTGGAAGTGTCAGTTTAAGTTCTTAACTATCTAGCAAACCGTAAACCTCCTCAAAAGGAGTTTATGGTCAAGACTTTAGAGCTTACGGTCATGGTGACCATAAACTCCTCCCTACATATATAATGGTTGATCATTTCAACCATTCTTTTCACTTTTCAAGCCTTAGAACTCATTCTCTCTTAAGTATCATCCGACTTTCTCATAGATCTTCAAGATTGTAAGTATTTATTCTCTTGATTTGTGGATATCCTTCTATATCTAGTGATTATACATGATTTCATCCATGAAATCTCTTCATTTTGATAGATCTTCAAGTGTTCTTCATTTCACCAAGAACACCAAGAACACACACTAGTGTTCTTGGATCCTAACCTCCCTTACAAGCTTCTAATAAGTAAGTACACTACCCTTAGCTTGTTATATACTTGAATCACTTGTTAAACACTTAGAAAACATCAAGAACTCAAGCACAAAAGGTGTTTACGGTCTAGTGAATCATCATTGACCGTAAACCCTTATAAAGGGTGTTCTTATAGCCTTTACCCTTCCTAAGGCTAAGCATGGTCCCTATAATCTGATACCTTTGAATGAAGCCCTTGAAAACCTTCATTTGTGAAAGATTTGGTGAGTTTGCGGTTGGATCTCCTTAGACCGTGAACTCCATGACCGTAAGGTCATTTAGACCGTGAACTCCATGACCGTAAGGTCATTTAGATCGTGAACTCCATGACCGTAAGGTCATTGGACCATAAACCATAGGACCGTAAACACACAACCATAAACCATAGGACCGTAAAAACATAGGACCATGAACCATCTTGACCATAAACACTTATGGTCATGCCATTTGGACCGTAAACTCTTTAGGGTGGCCATACACCCTAGTTATGAAATCATATGTGATTGTATCCCTTCAATCTAAGAGTTTCCTAGTCTATTAGGGTTTTATCCCTTATAATTAGTTGTTTATACACTAATCAAATACACATACATGTCATTATATGTTTATTAGGATCTTTGTGTGCTCAAGGTTTCACCTGACACTCAACATCCTATTTCCAAACATACTTATGTATCACTCACTACAGGTGAGTTCATACCTCTTAATCTACCTTTTAAATGATTTTAAATGCTTTTATAGGGGGGGGGGGGGAATACAAGTAGAAAACATGTTAGTTATATAATCAATCACATGTGATTTATAACTATGTTTCAAACAAAGGATTTCATATACTTCAAACTGTTTTTCAAACAAAGGATTTCATATACTTCAAACCGTGTTTCAAACAAAGGATTTCATATACTTCAAACTGTGTTTCAAACAAAGGATTTCTTATACTTTCAATTTGTATTATCAATCAAACTGCTTTTAAATCGTTTTATAAATTGATATCAAGTCATCAATATTTATTATAAATTTCTTCAAATGTTTTACAAAACTTCTTTTTAAACTTATATATTGTCAAATGCATGTCTATATATGTATAGTTATATAAGTAATGTTTAAAGGACTTAGGACTGATAACTCGCTTAATTTCCTTTTCCTTTTTTGGATGTGGCCTGAAAGTATCGGTTATTTGTCTGAAGGTCATTTAAATATCAATTATATATTATGTATACATATGTAGATATAAAAGTACTATCAATCAGTTTAGTACCTTTGGGTAGCAAAGACATACCTTCCTTCATTCAAACTATATAAATTACTAGTAAACTATAATAGGTATAGTTTAGGAGAATACTATCATATACAAATACTATAACAGAGAATACTATAACAGAGAATATTATAACAAAGAATACTATAACAGAGAATACTATAACAGAGAACACTATAACAGAGAATACTATAACAGATAATACTAGACAGAGAATACTATACATAGAATACTATTACTATAACAAGTATACTGTAACAAGATTCAGAGATAACATAATGTGAGATACTACTTCATGACACATCGACCATTTCGTTATGTCACGTTTTGTAATCACAATCTCCTGGAGGGAGAGTGTGATTTTACGTATAGATCTATACTGGATTGACTATCCTACACCTTGTTGTTCGCTACAATGGGACTTGCAAGTCTACGGGTGCCAAATGTCATTTCTTCCGGCGTCTTTCATCGTCGTGTTATAGTCGGTTTAGTATGGTAACAATCATATCACATTTTGCCTTAACTAAACCATTGGTTTTAAAGTAGTTATTACTTCAGTAGTTAATACAAATAATACTACAGTACACATATAAATTTTCCCATTATATTCAAATTGTGATATTCTCACATAAAGGGTAATATAAAACTATATTTTGGTAATGATAGTCATACTGGGGAAAAGCATCCACTTTTACAGAGAAACAAACATACAAAACAGTCGGGTCTTGGTAGAAGACTACTTTTTATACAAGTAGAAAATATAGGATTTTCCAGAAGTTTTCAAACATATACAAACATTTACATTGAACACTTGCAAACATTTTCATCAAACTTATACAAGCATTGACACTAAATACTTATGAACTCACCAGCTTAAATGCTAATCTACGCTTTCAAAATAACTTGTATTCTCAGGTCATCAGTAGACAGGTATCGATGCCAGGTTTTGAGAAGATGGAGCTCGTTCAAGACTCATCTCTTATTTTGAATTACATTTTTGGCGTCTGATAAACTAAACAGAACACACTTGTATTAAATTATATTATTAATGTAATGGATGATGTTGTTGCTTGTTTACTATTATGCTTTGTTGTGATACTATACATGATGTCCTCCACCCCGAACGTTTCCGTCATTCTGGTTTTGGGGTGTGACAATTTGGTGCCTCAACTCATCGAGTAGAGTCGCGACTGGTGACGTGGATTAATGAATGGACTTGACGAGTCCGTGAGCCGACTCGTCGAGTCAACGCTGTTGAAGGAAACCCTAATTACTCGGGCTTGTGGCCTATTTAAAGGCCCTTATGGCCTCCCTTTGCGGATACCTTCCCCAGATAGAAACCCTAACCTGACTTTTGTTGTGTAGAGAGAGAGAGAGAGAGAGAGAGAGAGAGAGTCCTTTTTGAGTATTCTTGGGCATTTTGGAGGAAAGATTTGAAGATCTTGGTGGATCTATTCAATAGGAGACTGTGGATCTTGTGTTCTTCTGTCATTAGCTTCTCTTCTGAGGTAAAAAGCTATTACCTTGGCCTCATATATGTTAGTTCTCATGTTGGGGAGTTTTCTTGGGTTTTCTCCCAAATCATCTTGTGAATTTGAGTTATTTGAACATGGTTGGGGTTAGAACCTCATATCTGGACTATAGAAGGTCTTAAGAGTCCAAAGATTCGAGATTTATTGAGCTTGAGGCAAGCTCATGAGCATTTAACCCTTCTTGGAGCTTGTAATGGTGTTATGGGGCATACATGCCATGCATGAACGTAAAGATCGAAGCTTTACGTGACATTCAAGCCTAGGGAGTCTAGATCTAGTGTTTGGAGTGATAGATCTGCCCAAAAACGTCTGAATGGGAGTTTAGACTTGATGGACTCGTCGAGTCCATGTGCAGACTCGACGAGTCGATTAAGGTTTACTCGATAAAGTCTATGCGCTGTAACTCGACGAGTAGGCGGGACTCGGCGAGTAGAGTTGGTTTTCATAAGGCCTCTGAGGGATCGAGGGGACTCGACGAGTCCTCCCGGTGCACTCGACGAGTTGAGTCAACATGGACTGTTGACTCAAGTTGACTTCCGTTGACCTTTGGAGCTTAGACCTATTATGAGTAATAGAGACCATGGAGGGTAGAATAGTCTTTTACCCTTACCAAGAGTTAGAGAGGGATTAGTAAAAGCTTATTAGAAAAATTGGTCTAATTAGAAATAATCACCATATGTATTAGGCGGCGGCTGATTCAGTGATTCGTGTACGATGTGTACTAGCTTGCTTACTTCGAGGTGAGTTTTCTCACTATACTTTACCGAGAGTGGTAGCTATGTGTGACCATAGGGTCTTATGTGCTTGCTTGAGTTATGCATGTTTGTGTGACATGTATTGTATGCTACATTATTTGTTGCTTAGACCGGACCGGAGGGTCCAACGAACTATGAGGTCGGAGGGTTCTCAATCAGAACGGACCAGAGGGTCCAACGAGCTATAGGACTAGAGGGTTCCAATGAGACAGATTGACCAAGAGGGTCTTCCAGAGCTATAGCCTCGAGTGGCTAATTATTTGTATGTGGTATTTTGGGGAACTCACTAAGCATTCGTGCTTACCGTGTTATGTGTTTATGTTTTTCAGGTACTTCCGAGGATCGCAGGAAGGCACCAGCATGATTGTACACACACCCACCGAGTCGAAGTTATATGTTTTATGGATCCTGGATTGTGATAAATACTTTTGAAAACTATATTGTTGATGGATAATTGGTTTTTTGAGAAATGTGATATGTTTTTTTATTATAATTAAAAAGGAAAAATTTATTTGAAAATTTACGTTGTTACAAGTTGGTATCAGAGCCTTGGTTTGAGGGATTCGGATACACCTTCGGGTATGTCTGGAATCAAACTGAGGATTTGAGAAAAAAATTCAATAAAAACAATCTTTCCTAAAAACGAGTAAGAGTTTTCAAGAGAAAAGCGGAAGGGAGCAGTGTGTACAATCAGCCAACGCCCGAACGGTGATTTCCCAAAATACCCTTATTTTATGTGTTATGTGATATTATAAGATATATATTTTGCATGCTAGAAAGTGGGCTAGGTATTTCATATCTTAGGACCAGAGTGGCTTGATTTGTGATGCCTTAGCCTTGGAGTTACTGTTGTGAGTTGCTTGAGTGCGATTCGGTAGCAAAGAGGAGCCTATGAGAGGCCTACTAGGGAGTAGCCTGTGTTCGGAGAAGCATAGAGTACTTGCGATCTGGGATCCTAGGAGGAGAACTTGGGATGAATACGGATGTGGTGTGAAAGGTAGTATTGGGCCCGTACTAATGGAAGCTCCGAATCGGTAAGCAGTCCAAGTTAGAATCCTTAGGGTGCTGAGGAACAAGTAGGGGTGAGTGATCGAGTGCGAGTATTCTCGATCGAGTCTCTGATTATTTTGTGTTGTGTTTTAGAGAGAGACATCATGGTGGGCATGCGCCACAACCTAGGGGCAGTGGTACCAATGGTACCTGCAATGAGGAGATTCGCAGGATGATTCACGATGAGGTGGCCACAGCCATCCGAGCAGAGATTCCCGAGATGTTTGGGTCTATCAAGACCACCTTGATTGAGAAATTTGATGAGCTTTATGTTGCGATTATCGAGGCGGCTGCTGCTGCAGCCACCGCAGTTGTCGCTGCTGCCAGGCCACATGGGGGTGACTCGTTGCTATACCGGGAGTTCAGAAACACGAAGCCACCAGAGTTTGATGGGACTCAAGATCCGATTGCCGCGATGAGATGGATCTATGACATCGAGGAGTGTTTCTACACTTGTTCATGTCCGAAACATTTGAGGGTACGGTTTGCGCTGAACCAGCTTCGCTTGGGGGCGAAGGGCCGGTGGAAGTTTGTGACAGCCATCTTCACTCTTGCAGAGCTCACTGCAGTGTCTTGGGAGAGGTTTACTACTATGTTTCGAGACGAGTATGTTCCCCCAGTGGAGAGGGAACGGTTGGCCCAAGAGTTCTTGTCCCTCAAGCAGAGGATAGAGTTTGTGACAGTGATTACGAGGATGTTCCATGAGAGGGCGATGTTCTGCCCTGAGCACGTGTCTACCGAGCAGTCACGAATGAGCCGATACTTGAGCAAACTGAGGAGGGATATTCGTGATTTTGTGGCGAGCTCGACATACCAGACATTTTCTGAGCTTCAGGCAAATGCCCGGAAGCGGGAGATCGAGCTGGAGACTCAGGCCACAGAGGAGGCGGAGTCTCAGGGGAGGGATACGCGACCGGTACAGTCTCTGCCGGCAGCCAAGCTGGAAAAGTCCACTGATGCGAGATCTGGGGGCCAGAAGGGTCGCACTTGTGGAAAGTACGGTAAGAGTCATTAGGGGGTGTGTCGAGCTGGTGTGTGCTACAAGTGTGGCAAAGAGGGTCATATCGTGAGGGATTGCCCCAAGGGGTTTGAAGTTTGTTTCCACTGCAACCAGACCGGCCATCGGAAGGCCGAGTGCCCACAGCTTCTTTAGGGATCAGCACATGGATCTGCACCTGCTACTACACGAGCTCCAGAGAGCCGACCAGTGAAGGATGAGGTATCGAAGGCTCACGAGAGAGCTTTCCAGCTGACAACGGAGGAGGTCCGCACAGCACCTGATTTCGTGGTCGGTATGTGTTCTTTTATTTATTTATTTGGAGTTATGTTGTTCTTATATTGTGTTATGCTTAGGTACCTTTCTTGTGAATTATGTACCTGCCTTGGTGTTATTTGACTTGGGTGCGAGTCGATCCTTTGTATCAATAGCATTTAGTTGTCACATCAGTATCTGACGAGTGGCATTGAGTCGACCTCTGAGAGTCTCCATAGCTGATGAGCATGCGGTGTTTGCGACTGATGTGATTCGGGGATGTGTACTTGAGATTTTTGGAGTTAAGTTTCCAATAGATCTGGTACCGATTGCGATGGGGGATGTATGTGTCATCGTGGGCATGGACTGGTTGAGTCGATTCGGAGCTATGATCGACGAAAAGCATCAATTGGTGACCATACAAGACCCTATTGGGGGAGTGCTTACAATATTCGATGAGGGTACTCGATCTGGGTTGGCATTTTGCTCGACCGCCAGAGTGAGACAGAGTCTGCAGCAGGGTTGTGAGGGTTTTATAGCATATGTTTTGGATACGCGAGTCACTGCCGATACATCGAGTTCTATCGTTGATATTCCAATAGTGAGGGAGTCTCCAGATGTTTTTCCCGAGGAGTTAGTGGGTGTGCCTCCTGAGAGGCAGGTGGAGTTCCGGATCGATTTGGTCCCGGGAGCGGCGCCTATTGCCAAAGCCCCTTATCGCCTTGCACCGCCTGAGGCGCATGAGTTATCCTCGCACCTTCAGGAGATATTGGGGAAGGGATTCATCCGACCGAGTAGCTCGTCGTGGGGAGCGCAGATCCTTTTTGTTAAGAAAAAAGATGGTTCACACTTGATGTGCATTGATTACCGGGAGTTGAACAAGCTAACGATCAAGAACCGTTATCCACTTCTGAGGATCGACGATCTGTTCGATCAGTTGCAGGGTGCATCTTGGTTTTTCAAGATCGATTTGAGGTCCGGATACCATCAGATGAGAGTCCGCGAGGAGGATGTTTAGAAAACGTCCTTCAGAATTCGCTATGGGCACTACGAGTTCGTGGTGATGCCTTTTGGCCTCACCAACACACCGACATCGTTCATGGATCTCATGAACCAGGTGTGCAGGCCTATGTTGGATCGTTCGGTGATCTTGTTCATCGTTGATATCTTGGTGTATTTGAGATCCAGAGAGCAGCATGAGGAGCATTTGCGAGAGATTCTCAGAGAGGCTTTATGCTAAATTCTCCAAGTGTAATTTCTAGTTACGGGAGGTTCAGTTCCTGGGGCATCTCGTTAACCATAATGGGATATTGGTCGATCCGGCCAAGATTGAGGCAGTTATGAGGTGGGAATTGTCGAAACCCCCTACCGAGATTAGGAGTTTTCTTGGTTTTGCCGGCTACTATCGGAGATTTATCAAGGATTTTTCCAAGATTGTCATCCCCCTCACCAGATTGACCCGGAAGGGCGTTGCTTTTACTTGGGGTCCTGAGCAGCAGACCTCCTTCGAGACTCTTCGCCAGAAGTTATACGAAGCCCCGGTGTTAGCCCTTCCCGAGGGGATAGAGGATTTTGTGGTTTATTGTGATGCATCCATATCTCAAATTGATCTTGAAAAACTATGTTTAGAATCATTTAGAATGTATTGGAAGTCTTATGAGATTCCAATCAAAAGTTAACTATTGAAATTAGCGAAAATATAAAAGCTGAAAATAAGTAAAATTATATTATTTAAAGTTGTAAAGAATCTCGTTAGAAACATATAGGCGAAAACCTCATCGAAATCCGAGTTATAACGAGGAAGTTATGGCTTATTGAAGTTTCGCGTCAGAACCGACACAATGTCGTATGACGTAAAAAGTGAGTTTTCGATAAACTACTTTTTGGTTTTATCGATCTAAATGAAAGTTGTAGTATTCGTTAAAACGAGAATTTTCATAAAAATAATGTCAAAATCTGACTTCGTATGAGGGAGTTATGATTTTTCTGAGTTTCGGTATAGCAGTAGACAGCTAAAAACTCGAAATAAAGATCGAGTGATTTTTAGCCGACACAACCTAAACGAGAATCGAAGGTCTCGTTAATAGTAGTACAACGGTAAAAAGACAGACGAAAACGGACGTCAGATGAAGAAGTTATGAAATTTTAACGGACTTTTCCTGTCTCAGCCCGTTAAAAATATAATATTAAAAATAAAGTCAAAATTAGTCGACAGAGTCTAAACGAAAGATGTAGAGCATAATCTCACCTACGTGTGGATATAAAGAACGTCAAAAACGGAGCTCGTATGCGAAAGATATGGACTTTTGAAGTTCGGAGCACAAACTTTGAGAATTTGACTGCATTCACAACGTGAACACAATGTTCACGATGTGAACTCAGTGAACTTCTATTCTATGACATTGACAGAAGGTTAGATAGGGCTAAAAGCCTGAAATCTACCAAAGTGTATCTCTTCTGTGCCATTTGGGCTGAGGCTTTATTGATGAATGTCAAGTATTGAAATTGTTATGTCTCGTTGATTGATATGGAAAGCTTGTCGCATGATTCACATATACCTTTGTTGTTCCTTCTTCCTTGTTCCCTTTGCTTCTGCCATATTGAAGTATATATATGACATAACGTTATATTGTATCTATTATTGAACTCACTAAGCATCACCGCTTACCCCTCTTAGTGTTTAACAAATTGAAAGAGATAAGTAACTAGTATAGTCGTATACTGTTGGAAGGTTTAGAATAGTTATAATATTACTTTTGTATTTAGAATCATGTATGCATAAAAGTATAATATCCTGGGTAGTTATGTAATAGATGTAACGCCCGTAGATCTGGGCTAGTCAATTTAGAGACGATAAGCATCAAAAATGACTTTTTGATGGAATATTATTTATAAGGATTAATCTTAACCAAGTTATAGTATATGTCACAAGGTTTTCGTGCATATAAAGAACGCCAAAATCCGAGTTATAACGAAGAAGTTATGACCTGTCGAAGTTTCGCGACAAAACCGACATGACCCAGCGCGACCCAACGCGACGTAAATAGTGAATTTAAGGTAGATAGATATCTATCCTTAGTGATCTAAACGAGAGTCGAAGATTTCTTCGATAGTAGTCCAATGATAAAAAGACAAACGAAAACGGAGTTCAGATGAAGGAGTTATGAATTTCGAACGGAGTTTTCCTGTGCCGGCCTACTAAATATATTATATAAGTAATATAATTATAATATATTAAAAATAAAGTCAAAATTAGCCAATGGAGTCTAAATGAAAGTTGTAGAGCATAATCTCACCTTCGCGTCGATATAAAGAACGTCGAAAACGGAGTTCGTATGTGAAAGTTATGAATTTCTGAAGTTCGGGGTGCGAAACCCCAAAACTGTCAGAGACCACGACGTGGAAAGTCTTCTGACACATCCGGGAGTCCCCCAGATGCAACTTGCAATGATGTATGCAATGACGACCAAGCCCACGACGTGGAAAAAGGATCCCACGACGTGGCAAGGGCCAGTTTTGCCCTATAAATAGATTTGATGGGCAGCCGAGTTTGGTTGCTCATTCTCTCATATCTCTCTCATATTACATCGAATTACATGCAAAGAAGTACCCCCGAAGCCCCGTTATCAACCCCGAGACCCGAAGCAAGTCCTGAAGCCCGAAGATCCCGAGAAGAAAAGAGTTTCCGAGCCGAAGCTCTGCCCGCGAGAAACTCGGTGTGTGAAGAGATCCCGGTTTCACCGAAGAATACTACTTCTACAAGCCGTAGTGCTGCCCGATCATCTTTTGATCAAGTGAGTGTATAGTCACTTTCATCTTACACATAGATATGAAGTATTTTATAAAATACGTGCTATGTGTATATATATTGTTGTTTATATGTGTGAGTGTGTGGTCACTTTCTTTAACACATATATATATTAAGTATTTGCTATGAAATACGTGTTATGTGTTTATATATTGTTGTTTATTTGAGATGTTGGTGGAATGGATAAACTATATAGGTTTTAATGAGTTAAATTGTATATTTATTTTGTAACTACAAATATGTTGGGTAGGACATGGGTAGATGAGATCCGTGAGTATGGATCAGATCAAGAGATTAGTTTAGATCCGTGAGTATGGATTAGACCAAGAGGTTAGTTTTAGATTCGAGAGTATGGATCAAGTAAAGAGATAAACTTGGTATTAGTCCGGAAGTATGGATTAAGACTAAGTTAATTGTCCCTAGTCCGGGAGTATGGATTGGGCACAGTTATAGATCCGGGAGTATGGATCAGATATGGATTAAGAGTAAGTTAATTGTCCCTAGTCCGGGAGTATGGATTGGGCATAGTTATAGATCCGGGAGTATGGATCATATCAGGATTAGGGTATAGTTAATTGTCCGTATTCCGGGAGTATGGAATGGGTTCAATTATTGATCCGGGAGTAGGGATCAGATCAGGAGGTTAGTTTTAGATCCGTGAGTATGGATAAGGTAGTTTTAGATCCGTGAGTATGGATCAGGTAGTTTTAGAACCATAAGGATGGATCAGGTGAAAAGGTAGTTTTAGATCCGTGAATATGGATCAGAGGAAAAGGTTAGTTTTAGATTCGCGAGTATGGATCGGGTGAAAAGGTTAGCTTTAGATTCGTGAGTAGGGATCAGGTAAAGAGGAAAATTTTAGATACGAGAGTTTAGATCGTGTCGTTGTGAGAATCGACGGGGTGGGATAAGATTTGCCTTTATATGGTGAAAATGTACAAGTTTGAATGTTCTATATTTATAAATATATGATATAACATTGTGGGATGAAAACCCTATATGCTCACTAGGCTCCCAAGCCTGACCCACTCAGTTTTCTTTGTATCACAGGTATCGATACGAAGACATATTTCACAGAGAGATTTAAAGGAGATATAAATCATTAGTGTAAATAAATGTAAGTTCTGTTTATGCTTATGTGTCTGTATCGGAACATGACATCCCGAGATTTTGTTATATAATGAAAATACATTTCTTTAAAGGAATGCTTTGATAAATTCTTATCATATTTTGTTTTGGGAACAAATTCCGCAACTGTTTTCTTTAAAAGCTTACTCTGATTTTAAAAACAAAACATAAACAAATCGGTCTTTTCTGGCTGTGAAATTGGTGATGTCACAATAGATATAACACTTTGTAATATACTAAAACTTAGTCGATTTGTATCCAGTCTTTTGTAATCAAACTATCAATGTAAATATTGTTTATAAATATATATGCATGTAACATGTTTTGGAGTAACTTGGAATAATAATGTTTCAATTATGAAAGTGTGGGTCTTTCACATAGATAATCAGTCAACATATACATACATGTATACATACACATACATACTTTGCTTTGCAAGTCATCAACCATGATATCAATATACCCAACATTTTTTTCTAGTCCCCGAAACAATCTCTTCTAAGTGCAAAGCCTCCTTCACCAATTCATTCAACAACACAAGCCTATTGAAATCTTTCTTAAACGTAATATACTTTATTTATTGGTATTTAGAAAAAATTGATTGACTAGGAAAAATAAGTATTTGATATTTTTGTATGCCCAACGTTTTAAAATCCCATATCCTCCTGGGCATGGTAGTGGAGTTGCTTGTTTCCCACGATTTTTCTTGTCCCATTTTATTTTCTTGAATTTGATTGGTGGACATAACAATTCATAGACAAACACAACTTCTACTACGTCCGACATTTGTATACAAGTGAACCCTTTTCGATTCAAAATTTTCATTTGAAGCTTTTGATTTAGATTTCAACAACAACATGGGGAAACACTTGCTTTGAAACAATTTCAAAATCAATTTGCTCCTGTACGTCTCCTCGTTTCTCTTCGCAGGTATAATTTCATCTCGACATCATGTGTGTGATTTTGAGCTAATGTACTATAGAGTTTGTATATGCATAATCAAAATTCATGTGTTCGATTGTTGATTTATTGTGATTCCTGATGTTCTTCCACTTGATTTTTAGTCCTAGATAGCTAGTTCAGTGAATTTGCAAATTGTAATTGAAATTTTGTATATGATTTTTTTATTAAATCGATAAGTGTTGATCTATCGTGAATGCACTCTCATTTGATTGCTTGTTGGTGAGCTTATGATTTAAGTATTCATCCTAGGATTACATTTGAAACTATTTTTTTTCGTATTGTCGATTTACAAATTTGATATTTATTTCACTGTTTGTGTGTGCGTTCCATTGATAAATTGAAGGAACTTATTTGTGCTATGTTGCTTTTGATCTCAAACGGAAGTAGGCTGATGGGGACATTGTCGAACAAGAATCTTTGTGTGGGAAACAACAATACTTTTATTAAGACACTTTAGAAGAACTTGCAATTTCAGAGACTACTACACTGTGTTTTCTTTGAGGCTTTTCTTGGATACTTGGATGTTGGGATTGATTGGAGCAAATGAGCTCCACACCTATTTATAGGTGTTTCCACCTCCTTATAGGAAGTTTCTAGATCTACATACATTCATGACTATTCTAGAACTGTCTACCATATTCTCTATCTATTACAAGCTTTTATATGTTTCTAAAATGTTCTATAATGTCCTACATAAGTGAAGACATTCTTGTGTCTTCCATAGTGTTCTAGAATGTTTCATAACCTTCCAGGGTCTTCCATGTCATTCTAGAGTATTCTAGACTCTTCCAATATATTCTTGAATCTTCCATGGTCTTCCATAATGTTCTAGAATCTTCCAGATCATTCTAGAACATTCTAACTTCTTCTATATAATAATATTGGCTTTATTGAGCTAGTGATGATCTTTAACAGACATACGGTTTGTAATTGTATAATTGAAGTTGATATAGTGATTATTGATGTGTTAATGATCGATTTCTGAATTTGATGTAAATTTATTACATGGTTTGTTATACCGTAACTGACATTATCATTTGCTAATCGGTTGTGGTCAAAATAAAAAATGAATCCTGAATTTGAAATCATGAAAAGGGCTCCTGTTAGGTCCGTCATCAGATGCAGATCAGTTTCAACAAAGTTTAAGGCCATGATCGACACACCTTCTTTCCTTGCTGCTCACACCAATCTCCGCCACATCAAGTAACACCAGTTGTTTATTGTGAATGGGACTTATGAAGAATACATTGGGTTTAGGGATGCTGAGAATCTCGAATATGATGAGAGGTATGACTTTGTAGTTCCTCCACTGCTTTTACCTATTGATGTAATAGTAGGAAGCTCTTTTGGGATCTTTGGTTTGATGGATGTGAATCAACCAAATATGTTTGTACTATGGAATCCCTCAATAAGGAAGACATTAGTTGTGCGTGTGGGTGAAGATGACTGTAAGGGATGTTTTAACACATTTGGTGTTTGTCCGACCACATTAAACCCAAAGATCATCAGGATCATATCCAAGGTTGTAGAAATCGTTCGACGTAGGCTAATCGATGGACTGGGGTCAAGGGATTAATCAGCTAGGCAGGAAAATCGGGGACCATTAATTATTAAAAGATTAATAAATATAACTTTAATCATAAGAATATGAGTAAATAAGAACAATTCAAATACATGGTTTGACTCTTTTTCTAGTATTCTTGTGAAATAAATCAAATTCAAAGGCATTTAAATCTATATCATTATCTTTCTTTTCAAAAAAAACATGTAGCCAACGATGAAGTAAGAAAGATCAGTTAGGGCATTACATCCAACCAACAGAGCTGTGATCTATCTACCTTAGAAACAAAGACAGAATACAACCCAATAAGACAAAGATCTTTGAGACATATCATAAACACATTCTTACCATGTACTAACATTACATATTAAAGCATAACAACATACCTGTTATGGTTAAAAGAGGAAAGAGTTATGGTAGCTTTACTTTCTTTGCTAAAATTAGTACGACTACCACTACCTCTACAATAATGTCTCCATTCATATTCCATATACATGGTTCAAGGTCCAAATGACCAAACAACCCCTGTTCTTAATCCAAATACAACAATGAAATCTTTAAGGATTTTCATTAAATAGCTTGTGTGTGTCAATCTAAACTCAGAGAAGGTATGGAACTAGATTTCATCAAACATTTTCCATTAGATCAACAGCTAAGAAGGTATGCAGTTATAATTGAAATAGAATTGGTTCAATGCTTTAAACAAAATCGGTTAAAATACATGGAAAAAACGAGAAAAGGAGAAAACCTGAGTGAAATCAATTGTATACTATTTGCGTAAAACCAAAAAAAAGAACCGATCCAACACCATATCTGCGTGAAATCAAAGAGGAGCACAAGACTTGTAGGTTCAATGGTGATAGGTCACAATGGTTGAGAACGAGAACAACCAAAATTGCGATGACAGTCATCAAATTCGAATGTATCTAAATCCCAATGTTTCATCTCTTTGTGGTCGTAATCTTACAGCCACTCAAACTCTCCCAGAAACGACGTATGAAATCGTCGGTCCTTTGTCGATGAAATCGAAGTATGAAATCATTGGATTTGTAATGATGAAGTCACCGCCAATGCGCATATTAAAGATGTAGCAAGAAGCAAACTAGTTCGAGGGTGTAGAGGGTTAATCATCGGTCCAATCAGATCATTGATCAACAAGGATCATGTCGAGTTGGAAGTGGAAGCAGTTTTGAGGGTATAGAGGGTTAAAGTTTCCCACATCGCTGGTGGGATAATAGATGAAGCAAACCATATTCTATAAAAGGGGAGTCGACTCCTTCAAAAACAAAACCCAGTTATGCTTTGGGCTAGCTTGCTCCTTTGAGCCAGCTGGTCAATAAGAGCTATTTGGTTCGATTTGGAGTCCGAATAGGCCCGATTTAGTCCGACTTGGACTGGTTTGGACCGATATTGACCAAGGCCGATAAGCCTAACCCTCTAACCCTTATTCGTAGGCGGTTGGAGGCCGCCAAGCGTCTAGGCGCCGATTAATCGGCCGCCTAGACCGGTTTTTGCAGCCATGATCATATCCAATAAAGATTGTGTGATCTACACTCTTGGTTTGGAAGTTTTGACAAGGATCAAGAAAGATATCAATCTAAGAGACGGATTAGACGTTTCATGGTGGAGCTCGATTGTAATAGAGACATTTGTTTACTGGAGCGGAGCGCGACAGGAAAGGATGGACATCATGTCATTGTGTCATTTGATGTGACAAATGAACAATTTTGGTCAATTGACTTTTCCCGTAAGTTCGGTCATTTGATTTTTCTTATGAATGTAACAGGGTCCCTGGGAGTTGTTACTCAAGACACCACATATGAAATTTATATTCTCCGGGATAACCAAGAGACCTTTACTCATTTTCTCAACATAGATGTCGGAAATAGTTCTCTCCTAGGATTCACAAAAAATGGCTCCCCAATATTATCAATACCACATGAGGATGATTATGAGGAGGAACTTACAGCATATGATCAAAACTTAGAGCATCCAAATGGTCTAGATATCCATGGTGAGTAGCATCTTTTTGGAGTTCACAACTACGTCGAAACCCTCATACTATATGAATATATGATCGAGAATATGCAATGCCATATTGAATGAACGGCAGGAATCAGAAGAATCAATACATTTTGAGCTCTACTTCCACATAAGCAAACTAGATTGTATCTCTCAAATCAAATTGGTGAGGATTCATCTAGTTTACGTGTAATAACTTCTTATTTTCACATTTGGTCCCAAATGTTTTTATTTTCTTACAATTTGACACCATACAAGTTAGTTGCTTAATATTTTACACTTGTGGTCCCTTACCATCACAATGTATGACATTTAGACCCTCACTAGTCATTTGTTTCAACTCCTTATGTCAAACCTATGTTTTTACCAAGTTGATACTTTTAACCTTTTTCTCAAAGTATTTCTTTTTAAACGATTTTTGTCACTTAAATAAACATTCCACTTGGCATTATAATTTTATTTATCGTTTTAATTTCATTTTATTATTTGTATTTGAACTATTTATTTTATTTATATTTTCCAATTTTTTTTACTAAAAGCGGTTAAAATTACTAGGCTCTAAAAGTGGATGTTACATATATCCAATCGGATGAACATGCGATCGGTTTGGTTGGTTCGATTAGCCATTGTATTTTCAGGGTGATCTAATAACTATCTAATCCAATTGTAATTGGACGTACAATTCATAGGGTAATTTGTAATTGGATTGGTCGGTTTAAATTGGACAGACCCCTAGTTTTTAGTGTGCATGTTTTTAATTTTCAGAGTGTGTATGCACATATGTGTCTTTTTTTAATTTTAAATGGATGTGTATGTGTTGTTTAAGTTGTAGGTTTAGGTGGGGAAGAAGACGATCGTAGTAGTGAGTTGGGGTGGGTGTAGGTTTGTTTTTTTGGAGTTCTTTTATCTTTGTAGAGAGAGAGAGAGAGAGAGAGAGAGAGAGAGAGAGAGAGAGAGAGAGAGAGAGAGAGAGAGAGAGAGAGAGAGAGAGAGAGCCCATTTTCTATTTTATTCTATTTTATTATTATCAAAGTATTAATCAGATGTTAGCAATTATAAAATAAAATAAAATAGTATAATAGCATTTTCAAGTTTGTAAGGGACTAAATATAAATGTTTTAAAAACCGGTTTTTTAGTTGAACCGGTATTGTGACTGGATCCCGGTTTAACAGGTTCAACTGCCGGGTCAACTGATTTTTATATTTTTCATGCTTTTTCCTATTTTCCTACACATACATACATATATAAATCATGAATTTGAAACATTAAAAATACACACAAAAATAAGTTGTAGATAAATCTAAATACATTAAAAAAAACACATAATCATAGGTTTTAGTGTTTTACATCAATCCATATATGTTAAAAATAAAATAAAATATAATACCGAAACAAAATACAGTTTTAGATGAATACAAACACATTAAAAAACTTTATAACATTACCATACGTTTTTATTTAGAGAAAACTAAATAGATTTGAAAAAAAATCACCAAAATTTATTATGTAAATGATTTTTTTATGTATTTTATTTGGTTTAACTGTTTGACCAGTTCAACCGGGTTTTTTCCAAAAAATCAGTGGGTTCAATTCGGTTCAGAAATCGAGGTAATACTGATGATAGTTAACCGCTCACTTCCCGGTTCATAATCGAACCGGTTCAATCGGTTGATTTAAACCGATTTTTAAAACATTGTCAAATATATGTCGTTTAAGACTCGGTGCAAATTGGATGGTTTGGACCGTCTTTGCACTCTGCTCCAAAAATTGTCACTTTGTAATGGCAATATGTGGAACTGCAAATTAAGGGTCACCATAGATTTTTTTATATAAATACGGCGGTTTAGATTGAAAAATAAATAAATAAATAAATAAATAAATAAAATAAATAAATAAGTGGTTAAACAATAGAACTAGCAAATCATGACGTTTTTATGCACTTTGCCTTGAATATTTAATTACAAATCAGGGTTTGGACCATCCACGCGATGCTATAGAAACTCATTATATTGAAAATGCAGCTCTACATGGATAATATCAGCTCTACATGGATAATATCTGTGAGTGAAAATTAAAGACAACTATCAACATAGTTACTATGTCTAATATGCACATTAAACTATGCCTAATATGTATAAACAAAAAAAAAGCTTTTTGTATTTCTTTAAACAAATCATGTTGACAATTTATATAGATTGTTTTTTGTGGTGTTTTTGAAAAAGCCATTAAAAAGTTATTTTATTTTAAAAAGAACTCATGTATTCCGATAAGAACTTTTTACCGTCTAAATTCCTAAATATGTAAAGATTCTGTAGGTTTTTATAATAATCTGTTAAAATAAATAATCATAGTTTTTCATAAATAAGACCAAAGTTTAAAGATTTTCTTAAACATTATTTATAAAAACGAAAACTATAAAAAAATTATGTAAGGGCCAAAACGTAACTTTAATGAGCGAGATAACTCTTTTACAATTTTTATATAGAATGTGATTTACAGATGTCAATAATTTATATATAGCACGATGACGATTATACTATATCAAGTAAATTACAAAAATAGCAAAATAAAGTTTCGATCCAAACAACATAAGTGTTTAATATGTTTAAATAAAAAGTAGCATTAATAAAAACGAATAACATAAAAAGTTACGTAAAGAATAAAAAATATAACATTAAAATATAAAATGGGACTAAAATCGTAATTATAAATAGAAAAAATTTATATAATAGTTAATTTTGAAAAGTAAGTCCACATTTTTTTTTATTTGGGTTCCAACTAGGGGTGTGCAAAAAACCACATAAACCGCACAAACCGCCCACACCGTACCAACTGCACCGCATAATACGGTTTAGAATTTCGTGGTGCGGTTTGCGGTTTGTAATTTTGTCAAACCGCACTATGCGGTGCGGTTTGCGGTTTATAGTTACCAACTCGCGGTTCAAACCGCACCACGTCGTTTGTGTGTGTGTGTGTGTGTGTATATATATATATATATATATATATATATATATATATATATATATATATATATATATATATATAAGTTTCCAATCACCAAATACTTCATACTGTCCAATAACTTTTTTCTACATCACAATGGTTAAATATGGTAATTAAAGGCTTAAAAGACTATGATATCAAATTTCATAAGTCATAACAACTTAACAAAACATTATGTGGTTTTTTTGTTTGCAATATCTATGCCTTTTAAAGGGTATGCAATATAATTAATAAATTTTGAAAGTGTTTAAATGGAATGAATAACAACAAAAATTATAAATTGAAACAACTTATCAAACCGCATAAATCGCACATAAGCCGGACAAACCGCCCGCATGAAACCGTACCGCATAATGCGGTTTAGAGATTTTGTGGTGCGGTTTCCAAAAAACTTAAACCGCATGTGTGGTGCGGTTTGCGGTTTCAACTCTAAACCGCACCAAACCGCACCGCGAACACCCCTAGTTCCGACCTTTATTCCACCCCCGCTGCTTCTGGCCCAACAGATACGTGGCTTCTTCCCTTTGCATCTCCTTGCTTACTCACCCTCAATTGTATCTCTTCCTACCGCCATTGTATCCATAGAGCTTCCACCGCTTCTTTTTTCGTTTTGTATCCCTTCAACGTGATTCTTACCCTCCATGTCTCTCTAAACTTATTGGAATCCCTTCTATCAGTACCCATCATTGCAATACCAAATCGACCACCTATCTGTTCATTTAGGGTTGTTGTCTGGCTTCCGATGGATTTCTCAGGCAATAACATCCCACAATCAATCGATCGTCTCCACCGGCTCACCCTTTTTCCGTTTCTCCACCGGATTCAGGCTGCAGACTCCTTCTTTCCTCTATTCACCGCTATTTTCGATCACCACCGTCACAAATCGATCGAAGCTGCTTACAGATGTCCACCGTCTCCTTGCTTTACTCTCTCACCATCGTTTAGAAGAGCCTTTGTCGACTATAGATTGGCCTTCTCGGCTGGTTTGGGCTTCGTGCACTGGCTTCTTTGAAGATCAGTTGTGGGTGAATAGCAAGGTACACAGCTAAATCTAAAGTTAAATATGAGTATATGTAAACTGATGAATTGAAGGGATATGGTAAAAAAGAATGAATCGATTCAGCATGAACTTAATAATGTTTTTACTGATTTCGATAATCTTCCACTTTTTGTTTTCTTTTACTAATTTTTTAATGTGCATTAACATTTTCTTGGTTGGTTGTTTTTGCAGGTTTATTGTGACTTTCAGCAAATTTCCATGCTTGCAGAGCCATTGATATTGACATCAGTGTTTTTCTTTTTGTTTGTTGTTGTTGTGGCTTATCTTCACATGGACATCTTAATAAGAAAAATTGAAGAGACCATGAAAGGAGACAAATTAGATTATATGTAAAATTAGACTTAAGTCAACCAACCATGGGACACTTCAACCACAGTTAGCTACAAAAGATTATATAGTTCCTACATTTTTCTTGAAATAGTTGAGGGTTTAAATTCTAGCCACTTCGGTGTGAGAGTTTCAATTTCAAAGAGAGCAAAATGGATGAGATTCTTCTGAATTTTAAATGTTTCAATAGTTCCTTTACCATCAATATTTGGTATTTTCCAGGGGAATCCCAAAAATTTGTAATGAACTTATGCTGATGAAAAAGTTACAATTATGGAGTTTGATTGGTCTCTTGGGATTCTGTTTGAAGGTATCCTTCAATTCTGTTACTTATTTATTCTTATTTGTTTCTAATACATAGATAATGCATGGCAACTGTTTGTCGAAATGCCCAAGTAAATGCAACTGCTAATGGGTTTCTGTTTTTTATGCAGTCATCGCTGCTGCATCTATTCTGAGGCGAACTGAAAAAAAAGTCAAAAAATTTCTAAAATTGTAGGAATTGGGTCAATTTCTTCACATTCCAAATCTTTGTTTGATATCATTTCATATAACCTATTGTGATGTTCACTATAACTTCTTTCTTCAGGTTGCATCTATTCGTAGGCGAATTGAAAAAAAAGTAGTTTCATTTTTTTTCAATGGTAATCAAATCTTGACTTTTTTTAATTATTCAATCAATGATTACTATTTACTAAGCATGCATTCACATCCATTCCTATTTAATGCAGCAAGTAAATAGCATTTATGAAACTCTTCCCCTTCGAATATACTTATTTAGTTATGTGTTTGTTGGAAAATTGCATCATATCGTGAAGCACCTGCCAACCGAATCAAAGTTTTATCTATAGGGGAAGTAAACAATTATGGTCATGAGGCAGTGGATAGAAGTCTGGCAGAAGAAGAAATGCACTGGTGCAAGAACAGTCAATGAGACCACATACTTTGTTTCCAACGTTCCAAGTGATGTTAACAGGGAGGAGATAAGGAAAGAATTCCTTCGGTATGGCAATGTTTCGGACATGTACTACCCAGGCAAAAAGGGGAAGAACGGACAATTCTATCTTTTCATCAGGTTTCTAGATGTGGAGGATAAACTTGCATTAGAAAAGAAGATTGATGGCGTAACACACAAAGGGAGAAAACTCGCGATCAATATCGAAAAGCATCCTCGAGGTACTATGGCCTCGAAAACTAGTAATAATAGAAGAGAACATGGAGTCTCCAACGGGAATCAAACTCAGAATTTCCGGGATGCCAGAACGTTTGCGGAGGTCGCTCGCCATAGACTGTTGCATCATCACCATGATCAGGTTTCATCTCCCCCCCCCCCTCATATAATTACCATATCACCTGATACAGAAACAAGCCATAGACTTCAAAAGATATCGGTGGTGGGGGAAGCAATATCCCTTGACCATCTTGGCCATATGAGATCTCTAATGCATCTAAAGGAGACACCAAACTTCGAGATTAAGTATATCGGGGGAATCAAGATCCTCCTTGTATTCAAAGACTCCACTGAGGCCAAGGATTTCGTGGAAAACAGGAGAAGATGGGAGGACTACATGAAATGGGTGAAGCCTTGGGAACATGAATGCACGATGAAATATGAGCGTATTGCATGGATTAGGATTACTGGGCTACCTTTACAGTACTAGGGAAAAAACTTTTCTGCCATCGTTGCCCAATATGGTGTAATCATCGCCCCATACGATGATCTCCCAAACTATGTGGATATGTCCCATGTGAAGATCGAAATTCTAACAAGGATCAAGCGAAGAATAAACGAAGAAATTACAATTTCGTTAATGGGCGTCCTGAATAAGATAGGAAGTATTGAGTTTGATGAAGATTGGTTCCCATTCAAGTTTGATTCGATATCTAACCCATATGTTGAGGATTCGAATACTGAGGAAGACATGGATTCAGATGACGGAATTTCTGATACTTGGATTCCAGGAAATAACAATGATCTTGAAGAAGGAGAGATCGAGATGGAAAATGCGGATGATCAAACTGACGCTGGCGATGCCGACGGTGATACCAACCACGGTGTCGAAGATGGAAGATCAGAAGCTACACAGGTGAGAGATATTCCTAGAGAAGAGCAACCGGTGCATGCAGAAATCCCTCCTAGTGAAGAATACGAACAGACTCATGGGGAATTAACTCCAATTAAATGCAACAGTAAATACGCAACAGTGGCTGTCAACAATAATAGTCAAAGGGAGGAATTAGGTCAAATGGATGAAAGGGAGGAAAATTGATGATAATGGGCTCCCACGAATCACTGAGCCCATTGGGCTCCTTCATAATGGATGCTTTGGTCCTTTCTCATCCAATTGGATCGACAATTTGGTAAACCTGCAGTCTAACTCTCTCCCCCAATTCAACATTGGAGGATCCACTCTTAAAAGACGTAGAACAGATGGTGACACCTCTTGATTCTCCATAAATAACATACGCCCTATGGCTGATCTTGAATCGGAGACTGATTATGAAACATCTGTACCCCCCGTGCCCCCTCCCAATGAAAATGCTGGTCCGATGGGTGACAATGAAGCTGGACCCTCGATTGATCTTAATCGGGGGCTCATGGAAAACTCACATATCAAATCTGACCAGGAACTTAGCGACTGCGTCTCCTCTTCCCTTGAAGCAGAAAAAACAACCATTATTGGTAAGAAATTGGGGTTCGACATAGAGATGGACAATCCTATATTAGCAGAAGTACTTGGTGATGTGGGAGCTAACACAGTACTCCAATGAATTGGATGTCACTTAATATCATGGGGATGGGGGAAACCCTAAAAATTATGTGGGCCAGAAGATTGAAAATAAAACATCGACTCTCTTTTTTTGGAATTCAAGAAACCCAACTAACGAATGCAGAAGACATTGATGTTGGAGGATGTTGGGACTCCAACAACTTCGGTTACGCAGCTGATAATTCCAATGGAAGATCTGGTGGTATATTAAGCATTTGGGACAAAAACCTTTTCAATGTCACTTAGGTTATCAATAACAGGTACTTCCTAATCACAATTGGGCAATGGAAGGGTATACAAGGAATAACTATTTTTGCCAACGTTTATGGGCCTCACTCGAATTCAAAAAAAAGAACACTTTGGGAGAATATAAGCAGGTTAAAAAATGAAAAACATGGAACTTGGATAATATTTGGAGACTTCAACGTGGTGAGGTACCCTGAGGAACGAATAAACTCGCAAATTTGTCAATCCAGTGCCAGAAGCTTCAATCAATTTATTCACGAAGCAGACCTCTATGAAGTCAAGATGGGAGGTCACAGATTTACCTATTTCTGTCGACATGAGTTAAAATTAAGCAAATTAGATAGATTTCTAGTCTGCTCAAACTTCACTGATAAATTCCCCAATACATGCGTCACTGCCCTGCCAAAAGAGCTATCTGATCACTGCCATTACTGCTTTCCACTGATCTCGGTGATTTTGGGCCCAGGCCATTCCGATTCTTTAATGGTTGGATGCAAAGAGCAGATTTCAATACGGTCGTAGACAATGCTTTGCAATGTTTTAGGGGATATGGTATCCCTGATTTATATCTGGCTGCCAAACTCAAACATCTCAAAGAATGCTTGAAGAAATGGAGACTCACCTCATTCTCAAAAGAAAAAATAGAGTTATATCCGATAAAAAAGCTTGTTAACTCGTTGGATATGGCAGCTGAATCAAGAACCTTGACGTCTGTAGAGATGAATCAACATAAGGATGGGAACCAAAAAATTATTGAGTTGGAGAAATGGGCAACCCTTGATCTCAAACAAAAATCACGTATTCGATGGACAGTTGATGGGGATAAGAATACCTGTTTATTTCACGGTCATGTGAACAATAACAACAGGAAAAATACCATATATGGCCTAACAATCAACGGTGCTTGGTCGACAGATGTGCAGGAAATTATGGGTGAAGCATTTAGATTCTTTGAACAAAAATTCAAGGAACGTTGGCCCAAAAGGCCTAAACTAATCAGTAATCAGTTTATGACCCTTTCTGAAGAGGATAGCGGGAACCTGGAGAAACCTTTCACACTTGAAGAGATCAAGTCAGCCATATGGGCTTGTGGAAATGAAAAAGCCCCAATGCCCGGATGGTTTTACTTTCAAATTCATCAAAAATCAGTGGGAAATGCTTAAGGATGATATATTCGCTTTCGTCAAATATTTTGAACACACTCGCATATTATCAAGAGGATGTAACTCCTCATTCGTAACATTGGTGGCTAAGGTCAAAGATCCTTTATCCCTAGGGGACTTTTGTCCTATAAGTCTCATTGGATGTCTTTATAAGATCATTGCCAAGGTGTTAGCCTGTAGACTCAAGAAGGTGGTGGGACTCACTGTAAATGAAGTTCAGTCTGCGTATGTAGATGGAAGAAGCATTATTGATGGTCCTCTGATTGTAAATGAAATATGCTCTTGGTCAAAGAAGATGAAAAAGAAGATATTACTCTTCAAGGTTGACTTTGATAAGGCGTTTGACTCTGTTAACTGGAGTTTTCTTGACTCAATTATGAAGCAAATGGGGTATGGTATGAAATGGTGTAATTGGATTCGTGGCTGCGTGACTTCATCCAGATCACCAGTTCTTGTACATGGCTCTCCCATAAACGAATTCTCACTTGATAAAGGGGTAAGGCATGGAGATCCCCTATCCCTATTTTTGTTTATAATTGCTATGGAGGGTCTCAATATAGCAATGAAAGCTGCCTGCAACAAAGGGATGTTCCAAGGTCTTAAAATCCCAAAGTCAAATAAAACGATCTCACACCTCTTTTACGCAGACGATGCCCTCTTCATAGGGGAATGGACTGAAAACAACATCAAAAACTTGACACGAATACTTCGTTGTTTCCATATCTCCTCGGGACTTACAGTGAATTTCCACAAATCGAGGGTGTTCGGGGTTTGTTCGGGGCTGCGTAAGATATCTTGAATGGCAGCCCCACTTGGATGTCAGCCTGCATCTCTCCCGTTTACGTACCTTGGAGTACCGGTAGGCGCCAACATGAACCTTCAGAAAAATTGGCAACATGTAATTGACAGGTTTAACAGAAAGTTAACATCCTGGAAGGCAAAATCATTGTCGTTTGGTGGAAGGTTAACTCTAACCAAATTAGTCCTTGGGAGTCTCCCTACTAACTTTTTCTCCCTCTTCATGGCACCAATGTGTGACATCCCTAAAATCTCGGCCAGAAAAGACCGTTTTTTTTTTCATTTATGCTTTTAAAATATTTTCAGAGTAAATCCTTTTGATTTGAAAGAGTTGCGGAATTTGTTCCCAAAAACAAAACATGATAAAACAATGTTTACCAAAGCATTTCATAAAAGAAATGTATTTTTCATTATATAATCAAAACTCGGGGTGTCATGTTCCGATACAGACCAATAAGCATAAACGATAACATTACAAGTCATTCAACAAATATAAACATATACAGACTTGTAAGCAAAACAATTGATGGTTCATCCATCTCATGCCCTCGCGCCACTTCCTGTAATACAAATAAAACTGAGTGGGTCAGGCTTGGGAGCCTGGTGAGCATATAGGGTTTTCAATCCACAATAAATAATTATAGTTAATCTTCACCAACCAACAATAACCCAATTACCCATTCCCGTTATTCTTACTTTATGTCCCTAAAACAACTAACATAAGGGACCTAGTCTAAGAATATTTCATCGGGGCGACAACACATGCTTCGGGGGTACCTCAGCAATATAAGTCAAATAAGGCAACCATGAGGGGGATGGAGTACAGCGAATGAACACCCAAGTTCATTAATACCTACAGGTGGCGAACCTGCTAATGTTTCCACAAGACTGTCTAGAATAGCCAGTGGTCGTCATCTAAACTCCGCTAGATGACTAAATCAAACAACAACGAGGTCTCTCATCTGTTTATTACACACCAACTATCTACCCATGTTCTACCCAACATATTAGTAGATAAAATATACATTTTTATACATAGTTTTGAAAACATGTATAGCATGCTTTAATCAACAAATAATCCACATAACAGATATCTCATAGAGAATAAATCATATCTATGAGATAGAAGAGAGTGAATACACATTCACACATATACACAACAATATACTATACACATAGCACGTATTTTATAGAAAATACTTAATATTTATGTGTTAGAAAAAGGTAACTACACATTCACACTTATAAACAACAATATACTTAATACACTCGAACCAAACTTGTATTATTATCGTGTTTATGAAAGGTAGTATACACTCACTTGATTAGAAGAGGATCGGACAACATTACGACTTGTAGAAGTAGAAATCCTCAGCAGATCTGAAAGATCTTCACAAAAATCGAACTTCTCGCGGGCAGAGCTTCGGCTCGGGAACCGCACTTCTCGGGATCTTCGGGATCTCGGGACTTGCCTCGGTGCTAGAGTATGATACCGGGGCTTCGGGGTATTTCTGGCACGCGAAACGATGCAAAACGGGAGAGAGAAGAGAAGAAATTGGCAAAAGACTCGGTTGCCTTCGGAATCCTTTTATAGAGGCTGAGCCTCGCACGTACGCGGGGCGTACGCCAGTACACGGGGCGTACTGGTCCGAATGCGTCATGGCGTTCGTCATCCGAAGCCACTTGCTGCGAATGTCGACACTTCGGAGTACGCGGGGCGTACCTCGGATCAGACCGGTGACTCCTTCGGATAATGCTTCCGAATTAAAGATTAAAAATAAATACAAAATATTTAATAAACTTCGGAAATTCATATCTTCTTCATACGAACTCCGTTTTCGACGTTCTTTATATCCACGCGAAGGTGAGACTACGCTCTACAATTTTCGTTTAGACTCCGTCGGCTAATTTTGACTTTATTTTTATTATTTATTTTTAATAGGCCGCGACAGAAAAACTTCGTTATAAATTCATAACTTCTTCGTTTGACGTCCGTTCTCGCCTAACTTTTTATCGCTTCGATACCAACAATGAGATCTTCAATTCTCGTTTAGATTGATTCGGCTAAAAACCGCTCAATCTCAAATCGAGTATTTCGGGTTGCACACCGTTAAGCTGAAACTTCGATAAATCATAACTTCCTCATACGAAGTCAGATTTGGGCGTTCTATATATATTCGGAAACCTCGTTTCAACTACTACAACATTAACCAAAGATATTAAGTTTATTTTAGACTTAAATTTTGACGCTTATTTTTATTCTTAATTAATCAAACCACATAATTAAGCAATTAAGCACAAAACACATGATACTCAAATAATACAATCTTATTATTTCAAAATGGGTTACAAAGGTTAACCTAGACTATTCAATTGCTAAAAATGGCAAGCCCGGAAACACAGGCGTTATAATTCTCTCCACCTTAGAATGATTCCGTCCCCGGAATCACACATCAACAAACAAATGCGGATAGCGACTCAACATGTCACTCTCCGTCTCCCAGGTGAGATTCGGCCCATTCGTGTGTTTCCATCGGACAAGCACTAACCCAACCATTTTGCGTCGCAACTTCTTAGTCTTTCGGTCAACAATTGCCTCTGGTTCTTCAATCAACCTTTTGTTCTCATCAATTCTCAATTCAGAAATTGGAATTATATCGGGAACTTCTCCCGTGAACTTCCTCAAATAGCACACATGAAAAGTGTTATGAATTCCATTCAGTTATTCGGGTAATTCGAGCTTGTAAGCTTGGTTCCCAATCCTCTAAAGAACTTTAAACGGTCCAATAAACCATGGACTCAACTTTCCCCTTTTACCAAATCTTATAAGTCCCTTCCACGGCGAGACTTTAAGCAAAACCGAATCTCCAATCTCAAAAGTCATCGGTCTTCGCTTTTTGTCAGCGTAGCTCTTTTGACGATCCTGAGCCGCTAACATTCTTTCCCTAATTACTTTTAACTTTTCAGCAGTCTGATGAACCATCTCCGGTCCCATAAACTGCTTTTCCCCAGCCTCAAGCCAACAAGACGGCGTACGACACTTCTGTCCATACAAAGCTTGATAAGGTGCCATCTTAATGCTCGAGTGGAAACTATTATTGTAGGAAAATTCTACCAAAAGTAAGTGTTCATCCTAATTACCTAGGAATTCCAAGGTACATGCTCTCAGCATATCTTCAAGTGTTTGTATTGTTCTTTCACTCTGACCATCAGTCTGCGGATGGTAAGCTGTGCTTAAACATAACTTGGTACCCATTTCCTCTTGTAGACTTTTCCAAAACCTTGAGGTGAAACGGCTATCACAATCCGATACAATCGTTAACGGAACACCGTGAAGCCTCACAATTTCCTTCACGTAAGAATTCGCAAGCTTCTCCATAGACCACTTCTCCTTGGCCGCTATGAAATGCGCACTCTTAGTGAATCGATCAACGACCACCCAAATCATGTCGTGACCATTCTTTGTTCTGGGCAGTTTAGTGACAAAGTCCATAGCAATGTCTTCCCACTTACCCATAGGCACAGGCAATGGTTCTAAACTCCCGTAAGGTTTCTGATGTTGTGTCTTGACTCTCGCACAAGTCACACACCCAGCCACATACTTTGCAACATCAAGCTTCATCGTCGGCCACCAGTAGTAGGGTTTCAGGTCCCTATACATTTTAGTGCTACCCGGATGAATCGAGTGCATGGTCTTGTGAGCTTCTTCCATCAGAAGATCCCTAATTCCTCCTGACTTAGGTACCCAAATACGATCTTGGAATACCTTCAGTCCATGACCGTTAGTACCAAACACCAACGTTTTACCCAAACGTTCCTCCTTTCGGTCATTTTTCTCAGAAGCCTCCTCTTGAGCTTTCTTTATACTCTCCACAATTGTCGAGACAACTTTAATTCTCAACGCTCTTGGCCTTTTCCTTTCAAGATTGACCTTCCGACTGAGAGCATCAGCAACAACATTAGCTTTACCGGGGTGGTAAAGTATCTCACAGTCGTAGTCTTTAAGTAATTCTAGCCAACGTCGTTGCCTCATATTCAATTCTTTCTGATTAAAGAGATATTGGAGACTCTTATGATCAGTGAAAAGTTTGCACTTCGTGCCATAGAGGTAATGCCTCCATATTTTCAGAGCGAAAACTACCGCTGCCAACTCCAAATCATGAGTCGGGTAATTCTTTTCATGCTCTTTCAGCTGTCGAGACGCATATGCTATCACCTTTTCTCTTTGTGTCAAAACACAATCCAATCCAACACCAGACGCATCGCTATAAACAGCGAAGTCTTCAACTCCATCGGGTAGAGAAAGTATCGGTGCCTCGCACAGCTTCTTCTTTAGCTTCTCGAATGGTTCTTTATGCTTATCACTCCAAGCATAAGTAGCTCCTTTGTGGGTCAAAGCTATCAATGGAGTAGCAATCGAAGAAAAGCCTTGGATAAACCTTCGGTAATATCCGGCTAATCCTAAAAAGCTTCGAATCTCCGTGGGACTTTTCGGTTGTTCCCACTTCATCACAGCTTCGATCTTCGCTGGATCAACCATTATCCCTTCTTGGTTGACCACGTGGCCCAAGAATTGGATTTCATGAATCCAAAAATCACATTTGGAGAACTTCGCATACAGCTTCTCCTGCTTCAAAACTTCTAACACTTCTCGCAAGTGTCTGTCATGCTCCTCCTGGCTTTTTGAGTAAATCAGAATGTCTTCTATGAACACTATCACGGATTTATCAAGGAACGGATTACAAACCCTATTCATCAAATCCATGAATGCTGTCGGAGCATTGGTTAGTCCAAACGACATAACCAAGAACTCGTAGTGTCCATATCTAGTTCTGAAAGCAGTCTTCTCGATATCTTGCTCTCTTACTTTTAGCTGATGATATCCTGACCTTAGATCGATCTTTAAGAAATAGCCCGAACCTTGCAATTGATCAAATAGGTCATCAATCATTGGCAACGGATATCTATTCTTTATTGTTGCCTTGTTCAACTCTCTGTAATCAATGCACATTCTCATACTTCCATCTTTCTTCTTTACAAATAACACCGGAGCTACCCAGGGCGATGAACTAAGTCTAATGAAACCTTTGTCCAATAACTCCTGAAGTTGCATCATTAGCTCCTTCATCTCCGTCGGTGCTAATCGATAAGGTGCTTTTGCTATTGGCGTGGTTGCTGGTAGCAAGTCTATTCTGAACTCCACTTGTCTATCAGGTGGTAATCCAGGAAGATCTTCGGGAAATACTTCCGGATAATCACACACCACTGGAATACTCTGCATCACCTTCTTTTCCTTCTTAGCATCGATCACGAATGCTAAATATGATGTACATCCCAGAATTTACTCTGTGTTTGTCCCCATACACCATAAATGAATCCTTCCCAGGCGGGTTTACTTTAACTATCTTCTTCTTGCACAAAATTTCGGCATCATTGGCGCTAAGCCAATCCATTCCCAACATGATGTCGAAACCATTAAGCTCGATAGGCAATACTTCCTCGTGAAACTTATTCCCATTCAGATCAATTAAGATGTTTTTCATACGATGGCTAACAGGTACAAACTTGCCACTAGCTACTTCGACTAATAATGCATCACCTAGTCTATCAACAGGCAAAGCTAGCTTTCTACCAAACTCATGCGAAATAAAGGAGTAGTTGGCTCCAGAATCAAACAAAATTTGAGCAGGTAATTCATTTACGAGAAAGGTACCTGAAGCGACATCAGCTTCATCTTTCGTAGCCTCAAGTGTCATCTGGAAGGCTCTCGCCTTCGGCTTTGGTGGAATGTTGGGCCTAGCTGCCTCCTTCTTCTTCGGACAGTCTTTCAAAATATGCCCCTCTTCATTACAACCAAAACACATCCTTTTGTTGTTCGGACATTCATTGGCAAAATGTCCAACCTTTCCACACTTGTAGCAGGTCACATCCTTGCTACATTTCCCAAAGTGCTTTTTCTTACACTTATCACACCACTTCGCTTCGCCTCCTTTTCCTCCAAACTTTTTCGAATCAGATTTCAAAAATTTGCCCTTCTTACCGGAACCAGACGTTCCCTCAAACTTTCTTTTCTCACCAACCTCAACCTTGACGGTGGTTCTTCCCTTTATCATGTTCTCAACAGAATTGGCAGCCCAGATAGCTGCCTCTAGAGTAAGTGCCTGACGTACTGGCACCTCGTACTCCCATGGGAGTCCCTTCGCATACCAGTCCACCTTTGTCAACTCGTCTAGAATGATACGCAAGGAAAACTCCATCTTATCGGTGAAGCTATTAGTGTATTCATCAACTGACATGCTGCCTTTCGTCAATGTCAGGAACTTGTTCTCCAATTCCAACAAATTTTGAGCCGAACAGAACTTGCGCTTGAACTGCGCCAAGAATTCTGCCCATGATAGTTGCAGTGGCTCATTAGGGCTCAACGTCTTCCCTAGAGTGTTCCACCAACGAACGGCTCCACCTCGGAACTGACGCACTGCATAGATAGTCTGCAACTTGCCTCTGCAGCCACACGTCATGAAGGCTAACTCCATTTCGGAGATCCAATCCATAACCCCAATCGGATCTTCCTTTCCATTGAAGGTCGATGGTTTGCAAGTTAGAAAGTCCTTGTACTTGCATCCCATTCCATCATTCCTTCCATCATGGTTATCTTGCCTAACTATCGGTGGGTTGGCTTGACCAATAGACCCACTGAAGTTTCCCCCTTCCGAGTGCCCTTCATTTAATTCAGGCTCCTCCACACGAATTGATAGTTCTTCACGATTCTGTTGAAGCAACCATCTAGTTTCATCCATCTGATGATCCAACATCGTCTGAATCATCATTTGCACACCAGCCATAGTTATTGGCTCAGGTGATGCTGCTACGACAGGTACTTGTTCAATCACTGGTGGTTGATTCCTGTTTTCATCAGCATTTCCAACTCCACTTCTTGTTCTCACCATTTTGATCTACACACCGAATAAGGTGAAATTAGATCCTCAATCATGATAGATATTCAAATCTTCCTTATCACACCGAAACGTTTACATGCTAGTTCTAATACCGCAGAAGTATGCTTAGAATCCTACACACATAAGGTTTCTAGATCCGGTCGGCAACAGACCATAGATCCGAACAAATAATATCATACATGGCAACATATAACATTTAGCACATAAAGCATTTTAGGCAACTTTCCTAAAATAAACTAGTGCTCGTGTCTAAAACATAACAGACACACATCTCAAAACTTCACTTAGCATTCTAAGTTTAAGTCTAGAAATCCTACAAATTCCTAGTTCGCTTAAACTAATGCTCTGATACCAACTGTGACATCCCCAAAATCTCGGCCAGAAAAGACCGTTTTTTTCATTTATGCTTTTAAAATATTTTCAGAGTAAATCCTTTTGATTTGAAAGAGTTGCGGAATTTGTTCCCAAAAACAAAACATGATAAAACAATGTTTACCAAAGCATTTCATAAAAGAAATGTATTTTTCATTATATAATCAAAACTCGGGGTGTCATGTTCCGATACAGACCAATAAGCATAAACGATAACATTACAAGTCATTCAACAAATATAAACATATACAGACTTGTAAACAAAACAACTGATGGTTCATCCATCTCATGCCCTCACGCCACTTCCTGTAATACAAATAAAACTGAGTGGGTCAGGCTTGGGAGCCTGGTGAGCATATAGGGTTTTCAACCCACAATAAATAATTATATTTAATCTTCACCAACCAACAATAACCCAATTACCCATTCCCGTTATTCTCACTTTATGTCCCTAAAACAACTAACACAAGGGACCTAGTCTAAGAATATTTCATCGGGGCGACAGCACATGCTTCGGGGGTACCTCAGCAATATAAGTCAAATAAGGCAACCATGAGGGGGATGGAGTACAGCGAATGAACACCCAAGTTCATTAACACCTACAGGTGGCGAACCTACTAATGTTTCCACAAGACTGTCTAGAATAGCCAGTGGTCGTCATCTAAACTCCGCTAGATGACTAAATCAAACAACAACGAGGTCTCTCATCTGTTTATTACACACCAACTATCTACCCATGTTCTACCCAACATATTAGTAGATAAAATATACATTTTTATACATAGTTTTGAAAACCTGTATAGCATGCTTTAATCAACACATAATCCACATAACAGATGAGGAACACACACATAACACATATCTCATAGAGAATAAATCATATCTATGAGATAGAAGAGAGTGAATACACATTCACACATATAAACAACAATATACTATACACATAGCACGTATTTTATAGAAAATACTTAATATTTATGTGTTAGAAGAAGGTAACTACACACTCACACTTATAAACAACAATATACTTAATACACTCGAACCAAACTTGTATTATTATCATGTTTATGAAAGGTAGTATACAATCACTTGATTAGAAGATGATCGGACAGCACTACGACTTGCAGAAGTAGAAATCCTCAGCAGATCTGAAAGATCTTCACAAAAATCAAACTTCTCGCGGGCAGAGCTTCGGCTTGGGAACCGCACTTCTCGGGATCTTCGGGATCTCGGGACTTGCCTCGGGGCTAGAGTATGATACCGGGGCTTCGGGGCTAGAGTATTCTAAGTACTTGCTCATGGAATTATTCTAAGTACTTTTCCAAAAAGGCATGAGTGGGTTTAAGGATTCTAAGGGCATTATATTGTAGTTTATGGCCTAGGGACAACTCCTAAGGGAGTTTATGGCCGTAAACTCTCATCCCTTTAGTTTGGTGAAGTTTCAAGCCCATATTGCCTTGCTAGCAATTTATAATGAAGTGTGATGCTATTTTGGGGGATTAAAACTATCATTTGGATGTGTTTTGGGGAGTTTACGGCCTAGACACTTACTTGGGCCGTAAACTCCTTTTTATCCCTCCATTTCTTGTGTTTAAGCCCTTGATTCAATCCTAGTATTTTATGGTAAATGTCTAAGGCCATTTGGGGGGAAAAAACCACACTTTTGGCACATTTAGGGGTGTTTACGGCCTTGGTATACACATGGGCCGTAAAATCCTTTTTCCATTTCATTTCATTGTGTTTAATTGTGCTAAACCCAAAATACTAAGTCCCTAAATTATGTATGAAGCCTAAGGGTGATTTGGGAGTGTTTTTGGGGCATTTTGACAAGGTTTTGAAGGGTTTACGGCCTAAGCATGTGCTTGGGCCGTAAACTCTCATTTATGCCCTAAATCATTGTGTTTTGATGTTTAAACACTCCTAGGCAATTCCCTTAATTTATTTCCAAGCCTATAGGGACAAGTTTGGGGTCTTTTGGCCTTGTTTAAGGGGTTTACAGCCTAAGAAGGAGCTTAGGCCGTAAACTCCATTCTAACAGCTTCTAAGTCCGAATTTTGGGCTATAAACATGAATCAATATGTTTAGAATAGGCTAAGGTAAGCGGACTTACAATTTAGAGGCGTTTGGTTGCGGATTCGGGGCGAAAACGAGTCTAGAGAGAGAGTATAGAGAGAAAGGGTGGAAAAGCTCCAAATGGAGTTTACTCCCCCTTATATATGAGTGGGAGTTGGAGCTCATTGGAATTCTACCCAATACTGCCGTTAAACGGGGCTTTTGGTCGCACCCGATTTAGTGGTCGTAACAATAAAACTTAACATTTTCCAAATAAATGGAAATGGGTGTTATGTGTTTTTATTCCCTTTTATCACGACTTAACGGCATATTAAATGTAAACAAATGGGATGTTTATTAAATTGACACCCTCTAATTAACGGAACTTTTATACAGTGGAATATTCCGTTAACGGTAACGGGGAAATGTAACGGGACAACTTGGGTTGTCACATCGAGCCACTAAAATACGATGCACAACATCGTAAAAACAACTTATTTGAGATGTCGGACGTTTTTCTTTCTTGTAGATCTCAATCTTCACTTTCTCAATCATAAAATCCCACATCTCATAGACCAAGTGTAAACATGGCTTGTCAGTGTCACAAGCTCTAATCATCTCATATATAGGTCCAGTGAAACTAAGAATATATGTTACTTTATCCCACCAATCATCATTCAAAATATATTCTTTCACAGAGTTTGCTTTCTCAGTGTCATCTAATCTATAAGAAGACCATTCTTCATTTATGACCATAGCTTGAAGACCCCTTTTGATAAGTTTCAATCTCTTAAGCATCACAATGACGGAGGCAAAGCGAGTGTCAGCAACAGAAAGCAGCCTAAGAGGAATAAACTTGGTGAAAATCGAGAGCCTCATGTTATGGTTCATGATGAAAATTTTTATTGCAAACGCCTCTTCGTGAACTTCTTTTATCCAGCGGCACTGTTCATATGCTAGTTCATTTGTTTCCACATTCCTTGGTGAAAAAATGTTCTTCAAAGCAAGATTAAGCGTATGAAAAACACATGGTGTCCAATAGATGTGAGGAAACTAACTCTCTATAATCTCTCCAGCCGCCTTACAATTTGCTGCATTGT